>NW_003852975.1:1788-2612 GCF_000181295.1 Otolemur garnettii
CCCATGCCTTTCATTGCAGTGAGTTGATTTTTAATAAAAAGAAAAGTTCCTGCATGAGAGAATCCAGGTCTATTAGCATAAATTTAAACTTTTCCCGATATTAGCACTGCATTCCATTGTGACCCACCACTGATTCAGATGCCAGCCAGCAAGCTGAGACTTTTACCTTTGCTCAGCTAAGCCTTATGAACACAATCTCATTTGCCAATCTCCCTTCTTCTTCTCTCTCCCTTTTCAATTTCTCTCTCTCTCTGTTCTTTTTCACTTCAAAGTCCTGGACCCTGTGCTATAATTTACTCAGTTCAGTAGCTACTCTCATTCCCTTTCCAATGCTTGTACCAAGGACAGAAAATGCCCCTAAATTAATCCATCACACTAGTGCAGATTCTAATGAGTCAGAAATGCCAAAAATGATCCCTTATCACTGCAATTGGAAAATCATAATATCATGGTTCAGCCTGAGCAACCAGTAAAGGAAATCTGTGAAGCATACAGTGACAGCCGGCTGTGGAAAGCGGTCTCTGGTCCAGCAGCTGCCTCAGTGGGGCACTAACTGGTTTATTAGCCCACACAGCTATGCCCACCCACATGTACAGACATTACCCCAGAGTACCTGTGTGTGCTCATCCTGGGTTTTGAAAAACTACATAATTTTCCCTTTTCCTTAGAAGGTCATTTGACCAAAATACAATGCCACAGTGCCCTCAAGTGGTCTGATATGTTTACAAAACTTATTTCCTGGGGTGGCAAGATTCTTACTTCAAAATGTTAAGATGTTTTTATATTTGATTTTAAGAGAAGTTAAGATTTACAAACAACAAGAA
>NW_003852975.1:2747-6304 GCF_000181295.1 Otolemur garnettii
TTTTTTTTTCTCTGTACATTGGTAGAACAAGAGTTATCTTGGGTCACATATTAAAAGTCTGTGCATACCTTTTGTGATATCCAACACCACAGATAAACAAAAAATGTCCTCACAAAATCAGCATGTGGTTGTGGGCCACAGTGGACACCCTAATCTGCATGATCTCTCTCTCTCATTTTATTACTCTCCTTTCTGCAGTTTTATCTCACTTTCTTCCCACTTGCCTTATCTTCCAAATATTCCCCTGTTCATTTAAGCTCACTCTGCAAAGACAGTGGACCCTCCAGTCCACACAAGGACTGTGTTGTCAGTTGTGTACTCTGATGATTCAAGAATTCTAGTCTTCCGGCAGCGCCTGTGGCTCAAGGAGTCGGGCACCAGTTCCATATACTGGGGGTGGCAGGTTCAAGCCCAGCCCCGGCCAAAATTGCAAAAAAAAAAAAAAAAAAAAGAATTCTACTCTTCTCCACAAATCTTAATTAAAACAGTATAACAGCCTCTCAGATACATTAAAACAAACATGGAGACAATCAAAATTTATCTTGGCATCTGGTGAATTGTATATACACCATTGTATATACATACATTGTATATACATTGTATATAATATGAGGAAAAATGCAAATATATTTTAATTATTGGCTCTATTTGATTAATTCATTTGGTAATTGCATTCACTATTTTAAAATTTACATTTCCTTGTATTTAATGTATTATCCCCAAAATCAAGCCTCACAGATTTCATTAGGAGGAATAGGGTGGCAATTTTAAGCATGACAATTTTTTTGAGAAGATTTATGTGTACTCATTTTCCTTTCTTTGAACTTTAACATATTATGTAATTCCAGTTAAGTCTGGGAAGAATCACTGGTAAAGGAATTATTACCAAAGGAAAAAGTCTAGATGTCAGTGTTGAATGATAATGAACAGTAGAATTAATGTAAACTAAGTCAGCATATTGGGTAGATATACACCTATGTATGAAATACAAATTATATTGTATATGTTATATATGCACACATAATCATGTATACACTCACACACACATCAGCTATCCACATGTATCCCATTTTGACAATCAAAATAAAGATAAAATAAAAATTTAAAAAATATAGAATATTTGCACACTGTTGTGACCACAAGAATGAAGTGAATGAGAACTCCGACTTTGACCAAATAAAACAGAGAGTTCACATGCAGATGAGTGACACTTGCTATGACTTACTAAGTGATTAGCTGGTGAGAATGATAAGAAAAAACAATATGCAGATATTTGAGCATGACTTCTACTCTTATTTTCTTAACTATTCTTCCACCAAAAGAAGAAATTATTTTTAATCACCAGGTATAGAGAAGGATTGAGGGACCTGACATGATTACTTTTTGACTTGGGCTTTAAATCCTACCATATTATGTAGTATGGGCTTCCCCAAAGGTCATCATATGTAAGGGAAATGATAAATCGTAGCTAAAATATACCTTTATTTACAAAACATTCATAACAAAATTTTATAAAATATGCTGTATATGCTGGCCATGCCGCCTCTTTGTAAAATTTTGTAATGAAATTTTGCCAGGTATAATGTTTTCTGGGTATAATGCACACCCAAGTTTTTGGCCCAAACTTTCAGGCAACAAAATTTTTGTTTCAATTTTTTTAATTCAAATTTTTATTTGTTTATATACAGGTTCTTTTTCTATAGTATAAGGAAATTTTAGTGTTTAGCTTTAATTAGGGTACAAGCAATTTAATGTAACAAATAATTGCAAACTCAAGAACAGATACAAGGTACAAAAAATTTTATGTACTGGTAACAAATTTACAATATCTACCCATCATAGAAGTTTTCATTACTGTCAGTATCGAAGTATCATCTTCTTCAATTTCTACATTACTGGTGACTTCTGAAGAGTCACTTTCCTCATCCAGTAAATTTCCTCATCTTCAGTTCCATCCATAGTTTTGCTGATGCCACATGTTTTTAAACAATTTCACAACCACTTCCTTCTTGACACTGTTCCATGATCTTAGGATCTCATTGTAAACCTGATGGATGCTTTCTTGATTCTGCCTGTGGGTGCCAAATCATTGCCAGCTGACTGCCTCCACAGCGTCCACTCTTTCTTAATTAAGGTCTTACAGGGTTTGTTTACAAGAGGTTGCAGTTGGCTAGTTAGCTCACCAGCCAAGCTGGGTTTGCAAATCGAAGACAACAGCTTTTGCATTTTGTGTAACATGGGCTTTGAAAGAATCAAAAATAAGCAAAGATGTCTTTTCAAGTAATTCTCCAGGCCTTCCTGACCAAACTTTGTTAAACTGGATTGTTGTGCTTTTTTCATTCATCCATCCTTTTTCACACCCATGAACAATAACTCCATTTGGAATCTTTTCTTATGGAAACATTTTTCTTTTCTAGAGAATCATAGGTGGTAGCTTTGCTCCATCTGTGCAATAGGCTAGAACAACAGTAAAATGTTTTTTCTCATATCCAATAGTTTTAATAGCTATGCTCTTTGGTGTCCAAAGTTCTCTTGAATGTCACATCAAATTTGAGTGGGACCTCATCCATATTGGTGATTTGGGACAGTTCAAACTTGTAAGTCCTTTGATGATTGATAATATAAGAATGAAATTCCAAAACTTGATTCTGATAAGCTGCTGGAAGTTTGGGGGTACGTTTTGTTTGTGTCCTCATGCTCAAACCTTCTCTTTCTTAAAGGCAAAGCACCATTCAGTTGTCCCTGAGAAATCAGTGTTCTTTTTTCTTCTTGTGCAATCCTTTTATCCTCGTTTTGTATCATCGTACTTGAAACAGAGGTCCCAGTTTGACACTGCTCCAGAATCCAGGTCTTCACCTCCTGTTCCACCTCCAGCCACTTTGGAGTTTTCCTGCCTTTTCTGTCTTAGCATCTGAAGAAGCTTTTCTTCCCATTGCCTCCACAATCTGATGACGTTCTCCTTGGGAGGAGGTCTAAAGTATCTCTCAACAGTCCTGTTGCCTCCCTTTAGCATTATTAATAACTGTTAGCTTAAAGCTTATAGAACACGGAAACAGTTTCAACATTTCTAAGGGATTTACTAATAATCTATGTAGAAATATCAGCTACATTGCTAGCTCCTGCCGAAAGTGTATGAAGAGAAATTTGTCACTCTTCTTTGGCTGAAAATACTTTTGTTGCAAGTTTGTGTAAGTTCAACAAAACCAATTACCATATTCCAAGGTATTATTTTGCATATGGATATCATTGCTTTCTAGAGTTAAACTTCTAATGCATAAGCATAAAAAAAGAATTAAAAACATTTATGTAGATATGTAATTAGTGTCATCCCATGTATAATGTATATCTTTATTTTCCTCTTGGTTTTTGGGGGGAAAACGTGTGCATTATACACAGCAAAATATGGTACTTTGTAAATAAATGTACATTTAGCTATACCTTCCCATTTTCCTTATATATGTCAACTTTTGGGACAACCTATAATTCAGAGTAAGCATTTCAGTATTAAAGCAAAAGGAGAACCCAATCTCTGAGACTTATTGCCCATTGAAATCAGA
>NW_003852975.1:6436-9708 GCF_000181295.1 Otolemur garnettii
CACAGCAACCTCAAACTCTTGGGCTTAAGTGATTCTCTTGCCTTAGCCTCCCAAGTGCCCACCACAGTGTCTGGCTATTTTTTTGTTGTAGTTGTCATTGTTGTTTAGCAGAGTTGGGCCAGGCTTCAACCCACCAGCCCCCTGACCTCTGAGCTATGGGTGTCAAACCTTTTTTTTTTTTTTTTTGAGACAGAGTTTCCTTCTGTTGCCCCAGGCTAGATGCCATGGCATCATAGATTACAGCAATCTCAAACTCTTGGTTCAAGCAAACCTCTTGCCTCAGCCTCCCAAGTAGCTGGGACTATAGGCGTGCACCCCCATGCCTGGCTAATTTTTCTATTTTTAGTGCTGACAGGGTCTAGTTCTTGCTCAGGCTAGTTTCAAACTCCTGAGCTCAAACATTCAACCTGCTGTAGCCTCCTGGAGACCTAAGATTACAGGCAAGAGCTATTATACATGGTCTGTTGTTCTTTTAATCTGCAACTCTTCCTGCATAAACTGAGAATATTTAGGAGTGCCTACAGTGAAAGGTTGTAAAGGCCATGATATCTGTAATTCTATGAACACTAAAATGTCTAGTGTATATAAGGCACAATGCCCAGCATAGTAGGTACTCAACCAGTTTAATTTTCACTTTATTTGTTTTCTTTTTCTTTGGTTATTTTTAACCCATTTCAGACTAAATGCAATGCATGAGCAATTTATACCCAAAGCTTACAAAGATATGTACTTTCCATGTGTTCTAATCAGAAAAGCTTAGCAACGTCCAGGTCACAATGAAAATAAATAGAAGTACAACTATTTTTAAAGGATTTGGATTTCCACAAATTATTAATATTTGCTTGAAGTTTACTACTTTCATCTCTAAAATGAGATAATAGGAACAATAAACTATTTAGGAAACTCCTAAGGTTATTGAAATATCCAATATATTTATACATTTAATATATACAGCTTTGATTCAGTCATCTTCTCTAAGAATAGAATCTTCCAGCTGTGGACCACGACAGATTGGCTGGAAGCTGCTAACATATCATGCCAGACATGGCAATGCCAGCCCCCTTCAGATCTCACTCCATGCATCTTCTACTACTTCTATCCATGCCCTTCTGGCCCAGCTGAATCTGTCCGGTTATGACAGACCATTTAATGACTCAAATCATCACTATTGCTGCCCTGTGGTCTATGCTGCCCTTCCCCTTTCTGTACCTGCAACATCCCTTTATTTGCAGCACTCATTCTAACTCTTCTGTGCCAACTTTTTACATATACTCAGTCAGAATTAATTGCTCCTCCCCTTGTCTTCTTAGAGTGTTTGGTGCTTTGGGCTAACAATCGTTTTGTTTAGATTTATATGAATGAATTTATCTGGCCATCCCATTCTTCTGTACATCTACCCACTTATCCCCATTTTTTTGTTGAAAGAAATGTTTGCTTTACCATAGGTATTAGAACAGTTTAAGGGTTAAGCCTTCTTTTGTTTCAGAGAGATGTTTTCTAGCTTCTTGCTGCTCCATGCATGTACTGATCTGAACATTTTAACTGTTTCAAAGCTCAGTTTACTCATGTGCAATATTCAGGCTAAATTCAGTATACTAACTTTACAGATTAAGTAAAATGAGCTTAAGACATTTAACTTGGCACTCAGCAAATACTCAAATACACACTAGTCATTATTATGAGTATCATCATTGCCATTGTATCTTTATACACCAATTGCTAATTTTATATCTGTCATCCAGGATTCATTCTTGAACTTCAAATATAAAAATCCAATTGTGTTCTAAGCATTCCCATTTCATTATCTAATAGACACAGAAAATAATTAACCTATATATTAAAGCCATAACCCAATTATACCCCAAGAACATGGGAAAGGGGGAGTGGAGAGGATGGGTGGAGGGAGGGTAATTGGTGGGACCACACCTACAGTGCATCTTACAAGGGTACATGTGAAATTTACAAAATATAGAATATAAATGTCTTAACACAGTAACTAAGAAAATTCCATGAAGGCTATGTTGATCAGTTTGATGAAAATATTTCAAATTGTATATAGAACCAGCACATTGTACCCCATGGTTGCATTAAAGTACACAACTATGATTTAATAAAAAAAAAAAAAGAAAGAAAGAAAGAAAAGAAAAAGAAAATATTTAACCTCTCCAAATGCAAACTTCTAAGAACTCAGCAAAATAATTTTTATTTATTTTTTTTTTTTTGAGACAGAGTCTTACATTATTGCCCTTGGTAGAGAGCCCTCCTGAGCCCAAGCAATCCACCTGCCTCAGCCTCCCAGAGTGCTAGGATTACAGGCATGAGCCATTGTGCTGCGGCCTCAAAACTTACTTTTATTCAGTCTTCTCTGTCTTTATTAATAAAGACTATATATGTATTTTAAAATATTCTTCTGCAAACTTGACTAGACTTACTTTGAACTCCTTTCTCTCAAAATTGTCATTCAATATATCAGAAAATCATACTGGCTCTTTGAAAAAATATATCTTGAATCTCACCATTGTGCCGTTAAAACAAGGGACACCCCAGTGGGGCTGGGAACCTGGTGCTCTGTCCATAAGAAGCTCCCAGGCAACAGGCAACAGCAACCTCTGAGCTCAGGTGCATAACAAATCTCTGCTGCAGCTCAGGAAACTGACTGTCAGAGATGCACTGAGGCAGAAATGAACTGCTCCATCTACCCATCTCTCTGGACTGCAAGCCTCCAGGTGAGGCTGGGGTGGAGGTGGGGTGATCTCTGCTGATACCATGTTCCTTCCTGTTGTTCTTCAGGACTTTTTCCCATGGAGTTTTCTGAAGGTTCTGGTGCCCTTCCCTCAGACCCACACCTGATTTATGTTTTTCTGTTTGTTCATTTGTTTGTCATTCATCTAAAAATTTTCCATCTCACTCAGGCGCTCTGGCTGTTGGCATCTGTGGTTTCTTGCCTCCAGAATGTTACTTTTGATTCTTCAAATAGTCCTTTAAAATAAGAAGAAACAACCATGAATGTCATTGATATAGAGATAGATATGCATTCTCTAAGAATATATATTTCTGTGACACAATTACATAAATATATATTCTAAGAGTAATGTATTGTACAATTCATAGTCAGCTTGATCTGCTTGGCATCAGTGTTTATATTCCTTGTTTTACCAGTGATATGAGACACATTATCTGATGACTCCTGGATTTTGGAGAGACAAAAATGCCATCAAATATTTTAATGTTGGCATCCCTTTTCACATGATAAGAGACTGAATATTTCCAAG
>NW_003852975.1:10694-12096 GCF_000181295.1 Otolemur garnettii
CTATAAAAATAAGAATACAAAAAGGAGAAACATCTAGCACTATTACGTACAGTGCAATTTAAGAAGTAATACACAGAGAACAATTAACTCTTGTTTCCCATTTGCAAATTTGGGGGCCTTGTGATATATTTAGGTATCTGCAATTAATAAATGTGCCTGATGATAATGTCTATTTCACAGATATGTTTCCTTCATTATCCTCTGAATATCTTTTTTTACATTAAATTTTTAACATAATTCTGGAGTTTAATTTCTAGATAATTTTAATAATAATAATTGTTTATTGACTTTCATTAACAAGAAGAAGGGGGACTGATCAAATCTCTAGATAAAGTTGTACTTTGAAATTTTTAAATCTCATAAAGAACACATTCTAAATGCACAAAGTAAAGTCTTTAAATCATACAGGTATGTGTGTTCATCAAAGCATCTGGAACACCTCTTACTCTAGGGTCAGCCCCCATCCACATCTTGGAGAGTAAGAAATTCATCAAGCAAAGTCACCGATAATTATAACATCAGGAGATAGTTCCAAAGCTACATCAACAAAAGTGGAACACAGAGAAGGATCTCTTTACAATCCTTGTGATTTTCTTTTGTTAAATATTGAAAGTGGAACACAGAGAAGGATATCTTTATGATCCTTGTGATTTTCTTTTGTTAAATGTTGCCAAAGGAAGTGGTTCTTAAAAAATAGGAGTTAGGAAAGAAGACAAGTGAGTAAAGAAAGTTCTGACAAAGAGAATATTAAGCACAAATATACAGTAGTTTTGTAGAGTTTTTGATGTTTTTAATGGCAGTATTTACAGTAGCTTTCCTAGGGAGGCAGATGTATGACTAGTTTACTGTTAATAATTGGTGTCAAGAGTTATTTTTTAAAATTATTTTTTATTAAATCATAACTTTGTATATTGATGAATTTATGGGGTTCAGGATACTGCTTCAATATACAATGTGAAATGCATACATTGAACTAAGTAACACATCCATCACAATTATACTCATTTCTTCACCTAATGTGCATGATGCAGTGGTAGTGTCAAGAGTTATACAGGGCAAACCTAGAGGAGGGCCATGCCAAGACTTGCAAATGTATTGAAAAGGATATAGGAGGTCATACAACCATTTTATGAAGCACAGCAATATGTTCACATTTGTAGCTAGTTACATTGAAGAGATGGAAATGGGGTGTACAAACATTGCTTAGTAGGTGTATTAACAAAGACCTTTCTTCTGATGCAGTTGTCAGGTATATCCAAATTTACACCAGAGGGAGGAGGAAAAAAAAAGGAGTTTGTTCATTAATGAGAACATAAAGTTTTTAAGGGCAGCTTAATTCAGAGACTAACAATAGCATCTAGATATGTTTATATAATATGTTGGTTAAGTTATAAGTTTTTTA
>NW_003852975.1:12345-14274 GCF_000181295.1 Otolemur garnettii
ATTGGCTGCCAGGGTTCAAAGAGCAAGAGCAGAATAAAAACATCTTGGGGCCTCGGTGTATGCTTGGAATTGTTCTAGTGACACTCATGCCATATGCAATTGGTCAAAGAAAGTTATAAACCTAACCTAGATTCGAGGAGTGCAAAAAGTTAACTTGTATTAACAGTGAGAGATACCAAGTCACATTACAATAAGACATAAATATAGAGAAGGATGTAATTGTAACCATTTATGCAAATAAAGTACCACAGTTAGTTTCTCCAACAATGGTAAATTGAATGTTGAAGTTCTTGCTGCAAATTATTTTTCATCTCTGAATGAACTGAAAAAGGTAAATTATATTTTAGTATCTCTCTAGAAAGAAAAGTTATTTTCTACCTTCATAAAAAATTCCAGAGTTGGGTTTCATATGGCTCGTATGTTTATGTCTATATCAGACTTTTACTACTAAAGTGTGGGTCATGTACTTCTTTTAAACCAGGTAGCAGTGAGGTTGGGAGAGTTCCCAACTCCATGGATTGAGTAGGAAAGCTTTTAGACCATCAGTGAAAAACTTAAGTTATTTTTTCCAAAATATAGGAGAATGGAAACCAGATAGGCAAATAGAAAATGTCTACTTTTTTTTTTTTTTTGAGACAAAGTCTCACTTTGTCACCCTTGGTAGAGTGCTGTGAAATCATAGCTCACAGCAACCTCAAACTCTAGAGCTCAAGTGATCCTCTTGCTTCAGCCTCTTGAGTAGCTGGGACTATAGGAGCCCACCACCACACCCAGCTAGCTGTTGTTGTTTGTTTGTTTGTTTGTTTGTTTGTAGAGACAAGGCCTCACTCTTAGGCTGGTCTCAAACTCCAGAGGTCAAGCAATTCACCCTCCTGGGGCCTCCCAGAATGCTAGGATTACAGGTGAGAACCACCATGCCCAGCCAATGTCCAATCATTTCTATTCCTTTATTCAACTGTCAAGAATAGATGCACGCAGTATAATTTACACCTGCAATCAGAAGGTTTGTTCTAAGATGATATATTGCCATCTTTAATCACAATCTTGTTTGACATATAGTATTCTCTTTGTTTTATATTCATAAATGACAAATATTTGAGATTTAATCATTTAACAATAATTGGAAATATTTTCAAGGGTAAGGATCTCTTGTTTCATAAAAAGCCCGTGTTTCTTTTTCCTTAGCCTGGCTTTCCTGCCATGTCACAAGTGTACATCTCAGATGACTGTAGGTCTCTGACTTTTAAATTCCAGTTGTAGATATGCTGTCCTATGCTGATTTGTACTTGTCTTTGGAGACATGATAACCCTACACATGGTCTCAGTTTATAGATCTGTATTCTTTTCTTACTACTGACATGGAAAATGCATAGAAATTATGAGAGTTTTACCATATACTTTTAGGCTCAAGTTTAGAATTTTTCAGATCTCTCATACCTGAGCTAGTAATAAAAATTCATCCACTATTTCTCTTATCCTAAAATAACACTACATTTCCATCACTTATAACTATGTATTATGCATACCAAGTGTTCAATAAATGTCTGAAGAATTGACTTGCCAAAAGAGTTAGGACTATAAAAAATGATTCTTGACTCAACTCATGAACTTACTAATAATCCCTCACTCTGCAAATAGTATACTTTGTTTAATCTTTAGTCAGAATACATATGGAGGGATAGAAAATATATCCTAAAATGCACTTCATTTTTAAAATTATTTCAGTAACTAATGTGATGTGACCAGTATTTGATCTTCATGTACTATTTTCTTACTGAATACTAACTTAGCTCTATGAGATATACTTCTATCTAAACTTTTATGCACTTCTGTGATTTTGCTTTTATTTCTTTGAAATGCTATATTTGATATTACCCCAATATAGTTTTACCTTGTTCTCCATAGGGGATTTGTTCTAGGACCTCTATG
>NW_003852975.1:14783-19555 GCF_000181295.1 Otolemur garnettii
TATAATATAATTAATATTTTCATATAATTAACATCCTCTTGCATACTTTTAATCATCTCAGGATTACTTATAGTACCTAAGCAATGCAAATAGTTATCATATTGTACTTTTTAGGGAATTATGACAAGAAAAGAAATCTGTATTTGTTTGGTAAAGGTGCAGTTTTCTTTTTCCTATATTTTTGACTCACTGTGGTTGACTCTATGGATATAGAACCCATGGATATGGAGGGCCAACTGAATTATTAAGCTCTCATATGCTATGCTTGAATAGTTATTTTGTGAAAATAGAGCTCTCAGTACATTTTTCTATATAACTTTCTAATTTCATTTCTGTTTTTATTTTTTAATTGAATGTTCAGTTTTGATGTCTATTCTTCATTAATGATCTATAAGTTCCACAAAGAAGAGGCTGTATTTGCTATATTTTGCTCATTACTTTTATACATAACGCACAAACTAACTCACAGATCAAGTATTCATTGATTTTTTTATTAGGTGTCAAGACCTACACTAGAGGATGGGAAGAAAGCCAAAAGCAAAGTAGACATTCCTTGGTCCTCGTAACTCTGTAAGATAACAAAGCTGCAGTGTTCTGGGTGCTCTATAAGTGAAGAATAATATGACAAGACTCCGTTCCTTGAAAGACTCTAACATGTAAATGGACAATTACCTTGCCCCACACTATGAGTTTATGGAGTTATGTGCAAATATTTTTCCATCAGAGAGAAATAAATAGTTCATTATGAAGCTGAGGAGGTCAAGAGAATGAAAAAGTGCTATCTTGAAGATATATATGTGCTTTGCCAAATACATAGATGTCCCAATATGTGGGACACCTATGTATCCCTCTTCACATGTTAGGGGAGAGAACATGCTTTGGAGGACTTAATTTAACTAGATGTGACCAGTGACAAGGTCAGTAACTTTGTCATCAACCAGAGAGGGCTGGGCAATTTGCAGCCTAAAAGCCATAAGTGGCTTTCCAAATCCCTGAGTGTGGCCTTTTGACTGAATCCAAATTTTATAGAACAAATCCCTTTAATAAAGGTGCCAAATTTTATAGAACAAATCCCTTTAATAAAGGAATTTGTTCTGTGAAGTTTGGATTTGGTCAGTGGATCTCACTTGGGAAAATGGGGGGGCCATACATCACCTTGAGGCTGCAGGCTTGTGGGCTTTCCCTGATACTGACGTGGGACTTTTAAAGGAAACATGTTTTTCCTAACTGAGAATGGGTAGATAGTATAACATATATTTTCTTGATAAATTACTAGAGAGCTAACACCACATACTAACACCTGTGTACATAAAACAAAATATATTCTACTTAAGGAGTTTCTACCAAGTAAAACAAAAGCAATAAAAAAGATTCCAAATATTCAGTGTGAAGAAGGGTCAACTACAAATTGAGAAAATTCATTGACAACAGATATCCTAGTAACTACCTATTTTTACTGATTATTTCAGATATTAAAAGAGCACTTAAGACTTTATTGGAATAGATATCTGCAAAAACCTAAGATCAAGTTAGGCAAGAACAGAATGGAAAGTCATGAATTGGTGGATGGAAATCATTGTGGCTAGCAAATGATAATATGGATAATACTTATGTGATATTGAACTGATGCTCCTTGGATCATTAATCCACATATTTCCAGCTTTCCACACCCATTAAAATCAATGCTGCCACTGCTTCAGGGCATCAGGCTCAGACAAATGGCCCATTGCTTATGTCTGAATTTTAAATTTTATAGACAGATTTGTCTACAGTGAATCAATTGTCTTGAAAGCAGCCTCTGTGGAAAAATACTAGCATTCTCGATATAAAATCTTCTCTCAATAATCAAGAGACAAGAGCCATATACCGGGGGAGGACATAATGTAATGTTAGGGGATTTGTTCAATAGCAAGAGGAAATCCCTTCCAATTCTCTATGTTGAAAAGAAGAAAGAGATGAGAAAATGAAAGGGTTTATTCCATCTACTCCTCATCTCTGTGACCAATTCTGTGTTTGTCAATTTGTTCTGTGCTCATTGGGAAGTTTTTGTGGTGGTTTTGGCTAGATTCATTCATGCGTTTGCCTTCAACCTTTGTGTGAAGGCTCTGTTATTGTATCTGACAGCTAATGGGTAATTTGCTGCCTGTTGGTCAGGGGACAGAGAAACTAGGCCATATGCCTTGGAATATATAGCAGACCAGCCTGGATTCCTGTATGTAGTGTGGTTACCAGTTTCCCGTGAGCATCAAGAATGGAAATTATAAGTTTTCTTGAGGCCCAAGATCAGCATTTTCCATTTCTATTGACCAGAGCAAGTAGCAAAGCCATCCCAAATTCATGTTACAGAAATACAGACTTCACTTCTTACTGGAAGAAGCTAGAAAATATTGCAGCCATTTTTTTTCCCATAAAGGCAATCTTAGTAGAGTCAGAAAAGACCCAAAAGACAGCAATCAGCCCACAGGACCCTCCTACCTCCCAGTGCATCAAAATATCAAACCTAGTCTAGCTCCTGAGTTAGATGAACACAAATGCCCTCACCAAAGCCAAAAGGAAGGAAAGATGTGCTCATGTGAAAAGATTTTTAAAATATTGACTTTACTGGGTGTCCACTTCCCTGTAAAAATAAGTCCAATGTTAAAGAAAAGAAGACTATAGACCATATTAAAACATGAGAATCTCAACAAAAAGCTTCTATAACTAATATCTTTAATGGTGGCAAATTGGATACTTTTCTTGTAATTATGGTGATAAGGCAAAGAAATTCTCTTACCTCTCCTATTCAACATCACACTGGAAATCTTACTGCCAGGGCAGCAATGGTAGGAAAGGAAAGAATGAAAACAGAAAATTGGAAAAGAAGAGTAAAGGGTATATCAATCTGCACATATTGTGTTCATTTATGAAGAAAATCTTCCTCTCCCCAATTTCCAGAACACATTCCTGGAGCTAAAAAAAAAAAGTTCAACCAGGTCATTGGAGGTATACCAGGGAATAATCAAGATTGTGACAAATTATCTAATTATATTAAAAACAGATGGCATTTTTATTTAGGAATTATTACACGGGTACAAATGTTTGTTTACATGAATTGCTTTTGTTCAGTTTGAGTCAAAGTTATTAAGTGTGCCCATCTCCCAGATAATGTTCATTGTACTCATTAAGTGTGAACTTACCCATCCTCTATTCCCTGCTCCCATCTGCTTGATTTTCTTTTGCTTTTTTTTTTTCTTTGAGATAGAGCCTCATGCTGTTGCTCTTGGTAGAGTACTTTGACATCATCGCTCACAGCAATCTCCAACTCCTGGGCTCAAGCGATTCTCCTACTTCCGCCACCCAAGAATCTGGGACTACAGCTGCCGTGGAGCCTGGCTATTTTTTGTTTGTAGCCATCATTGTTGTTTGGCGGGCACGGGCTGTATTCGAACCCACCAGCTCAGGTGTATGTGGCTGGCAAATTAGCCACTTGAGCCACAGGCGCCAAGCTGCACCTGCCTGATTTTCATTGAATTTTACTACCATATATGTACATGAGTGTTGATCAGTTAGTTCCAATTTTATAGTGAGTGCACGTGGCATTTGTTTTCCCATTCTTACAATGGATACTTCACTTTAAATAGTTGCTTGCCATTTCCATTCAGGTTGTTATAAAAGGTACTAGGGTTCATCATTTTTTAATGACTGAGTAATACTCCATGGCATATATACACCACATTTTATTAATCTACTCATATATTGACAGGTACTCAGGATGATTCCACATATTTGCTATAGTGACTGCTGCAATAAACATTTGAATGCAAGTATCTTTTTCATACAATTACTTTTATCTCCCTTTGGGGAAAATCGAGTATTAAATACTCAATAGTGGGATTTCTGGATGAAATGGCATGTCTTCTTATGTTTAGTTTTTTGAAGTATCTCCATACTATTTTCCATAAGAAGGAAGTAGGAGCTAACCTAAATTACTTTGGCAAAAAGTGTTTTGTCAAAATATATAAGGCTAACAGCAAAAAGAGTAGACATAAACACACTAATATATTTACAACTGTGTCTTTCATGGGGGTAATATTTAGCATTTATGAAATAATTTTACATTTATCCTGATGTTAAAAAATAAATGAATATCATGTAAATATACTGAGTGCTGAATTTCTCACTGTCACAGAAAGACATTACAAGTAAGTAAAGAGGTTGCTAAAATAAATCATGGAGTGCTAGACTAGAGTCATAAATATCAGCAT
Source organism: Otolemur garnettii (assembly GCF_000181295.1). Classification (NCBI taxonomy): domain Eukaryota; kingdom Metazoa; phylum Chordata; class Mammalia; order Primates; family Galagidae; genus Otolemur; species Otolemur garnettii. The sequence continues at coordinate 19,028 of NW_003852975.1, forward strand.
AAATTCTTATTTGTTTTAAAATGTATTTATATACAAAAATATTTAAATATGTATATATAGATTTATGTTCGTACATATTTTCTATAATTCCATTTCCTTAAAAGGTCTAGAAGTAGTGATGTCCCAATAGCAGTGAGCGTACTAAACACTTAGATCATGGATTCTAAAAATCATTCTCTAATAAAAGAAAAAAAAAGATTACTTGCAGAAACATTGATGCCAGCAGGGATAATACTAACTAAGCATGAGTCTGGATCTTTTTGTATTGACAGGAAACAAAATGCTTTAAAAAAGGGTGAATTTGGTTCAGCGTCTGGGCTCAGTGGCTAGAGCACAGCCACATACACTGGAGCTAGCAGGTTTGAATCCAGCCCAGGCCAACTACCATATATATATATATATATATCTCCAGGCACTGTGGTGGGTGCTTGTAGTCCTAGTCCCAGCTACTGTGAGGCTGAGGCAAGAGAATTGCCTAAGCCCGAGAATTTGAAGTTGCTGTGAGCTATGATGCAACAATACTCTACA
>NW_003852976.1:0-302 GCF_000181295.1 Otolemur garnettii
GTGAAGTAGTGGGCCCAGCGCCCATAGCACAGTGGTTACAGCGCCAGCCACATGCACTGAGGTTGGTGGGTTCAAACCAAGCCCAGCCAGGTAAAGCAACAAGGACAACTGCAACAACAACAGCAAAAAAAATAGCTGGGCATTGTGCCAGGAGCCTGTAATCCCAGCTACTTGGAAGGCTGAGGCAAGAGACTCACTTAAGCCCAAGAGTTTGATGTGGCTGCAAGCTATGACACCATAGTCCTCTATACTGAGGGCAACACAGTGAGAGTCTGCTCAAAAAAAAATGGGAAAAAAAGTTG
>NW_003852976.1:2371-3617 GCF_000181295.1 Otolemur garnettii
AGTGGTCAAGACAGCATGGTACTGGCACAAAAATAGAGACATTGACATTTGGAATTGAATAGAAAACCAGGAAATGAAACCAACAACTTACAACTACCTAATCTTCCATAAACCAAACAAGAACATGCACTTGGGGAAAGACTCCCTATTCAATAAATGGTACTGGGAGAACTGGATATCCACATATAAAAGAATATTTGAAAAAATTTAATAGAGCCCTGGAGTCCTGCAGAGTGATTGATTTGCAGCAGAAGAGTGGAGATAGAAAAAAACTAAATGGAATAAAAATTAATATCATGGTTAGGCACCTTTGGCTTAAGTGGCTAGGGCGCCAGCTACATACACCTAAGGTGGCGGGTTCGAATCCAGCCCAGGCCCGCCAAACAACAATGACAGCTGCAACCAAAAAATAGCCAGGTGTAGCGGGCGCCTGTGGTCCCAGCTACTTGGGAGGTGGAGGCAGAAGACTTACTTAAGCCCAGGAGTTGGAGGTTGCTGTGAGCTGTGATGCCACGACACTCTACCCAGGGTGACAACTTGAGGCTCTGCCTCCAAAAAAATAAATAAATAAATAATGATTTCAGCTTCCTCAGTACGCTTCATGAAGTCTACTTACAGGTTCTAACAAAGAACAAAGACAACCACAAACTATGACTGGAGCAGAATAAATCTGAAGGCAGAATGTCAACCTCAGAAATAGATAGGCTTCACCATGGAAACTTCTGAACAGAACATTGAGTTTTCAGAATCCTAAAATTGAGCCTATGAGAAAGAGACTCATTCCATAAGAATGTTTTCCAAGTAACATTCTTAGTGGTAATGGAGGTTTCACTGTGAAGCATCCCCAGCAGACCTTTGTTTTGACAGAAAGAAAAAAAATCATTGTGTTGAGTTACATGAGTCTTGTCTTGTCTTCTCTTTTATTCTTTTCTATTTTGAGACAGAGTCTTACTATGTTGCCCTTAGTAGAGTGCTGTGGTATCACGGTTCATAGCAACCTCAAACTCTTGGGCTTAAGCAATTCTCCTGCTTCAGCCTCCCAAGTAGCTGGGACTACAGGTGTCCACCACAACGCCCGGCTATTTTTTGTTGTAGTTTGGCTGGGGCTGGGTTTAAACCTGCCACCCTCCGTATATGGGGCCAGTGCCCTACCCACTGTGTTTTCAAGTGTCTATAATGCTAATGATACTGGATTTTTAACACTGGATTTCCAGGCTCTTGGTCTCAACGATTTGATGAATGAATC
>NW_003852976.1:6628-12013 GCF_000181295.1 Otolemur garnettii
TCTCCTGCCTCTGCCTCCCAAGTAGCTGGGACCACAGGCACCTGCCACAATGCCCAGCTATTTTTTGGTTGCAGCTGTCATTGTTATTCGGCGGGCCCAGGCTGGATTCAAACCCACCAGCTCGGGTGTATGTGGCTGGAGCCTTAGCCACTTGAGTCACAGGCACCGAGCCCATAAGGACATTTGAATTTGAATGTTTATAGCACTTCAATTACAATTGCAAAGATGTGGAAACAACTCAAATGTCCATCAAGCCATGAATGGGTCAATAAACCGTGGCATATGTATACCATGGAATACTATTCAACCATAAAAACATGGAGACTTTGGATCTTTTGTATTCACTTGGAAGGATGAGAACGTTCTCCTATGTATCTCAATGATGGAAAAGTCAGCATCCCTGACCAGGCACAGTGGCTCACACCTATAATCCTAGCACTCTGGGAGGCCAAGGCAGGTGGATTACTTGAGCTCATGAGTTGGAAATCAGCCTGAGCAAGAACGAGACCCTGTGTCTACTAAAAATAGAAAAGCTGAGGCAAGAGAATCACTTGAGCCTAAGAGTTGGAGGTTACTATGAGCTAGGACGCCACAGCACTCTACCCAGGGCAACAGCTTGAGACTCTATCTCAGAACAAACAGGTATTCCTTGTACTCAGTTCTAATCTGAATCAAATACATCAACAATTAAACGCTCACATAAAAAAAAAAAACACAATTAAAATTGGAGGAAGAGGGGTTTGCTAAGTTCCCACCTGTTGAGTGTAATGTAGGGGTATATGGCACAATTCCTAGCTGAAGGACAATACTACAACTCAGACTTTGGACTTTACCTTACAAATACAAATAATAAAACCTATTCATATGTACACTTATACTCCTGAAAACAACAAAAAGAACCTATAATTTCTCCTAGTGACCAATGCGACAGGTAACTTTGTGGCCTGTAGCCTACAGGTAAATGAAAATGTTAAAAATTGAGAAATTAGTAAAAAGAAAGGTATAATTTTTCTCCATAAAAATATATCTATATCTATATCTATATATATTTGTGGTGAGGTCTTGCCATATTGTCCAGGCAGGACTGAAACTCCTGCCCACAAAAGATCCTTTTTCCTTGGCCTCACAAATTGCTACTATTAGAGACATGAGACATCAGGCCTAAAACAAAACCTGAAATTTAAAATATTTATCATCACAGGTTCCAGTATTTAATATTATATATGTTTTTCATAGTGGATATAACATTACATACAAGTTTAAATGCGAATGGCCTCCACAAAGTGCCAGGTCCCTTTAAGGAGGGGCTACCAGGTTGGAACTTTGAATGGTAGGAATCCCAGCACCAGTCACTTAGGTGATTAACGGGAGAGACCTGGGAGGAGCTATCCAATCAGCACCGCTGGCGAGAAATGTCCAATCAGGCTGGCAGCGGAAGAGGAAGGGGCGGGTTCTACAAGTCGCTGGGTCTCTGCCTTTTCCGTCAGCTTGCGGTGCTGCCTGTGCGTTCAGTTTCCTGTTTCTTCAGTCTGTGAGGTTTAGTGGTCTCTGTCTCACCCTCTGTTGCCCTGTGACCTGCAGGAGGATGCTGGGACAACACAAAAGCCAGAAAATGGTGAGTGTGGTGGGGTGGTGGTCCTAGAAGGTTAAAAGTGCCCTAAACTGGCCGGGCGCTGTGGCTGACGCCTAGCACTCTGGGAGGTCGAGGCGGGTGGCTTGCTTGAGTTCATGGGTTCGACACCAGCCCCAGCAAGAGCGAGACCCCGGTCTCTAAAAAAATAGCCGGGTGTTGTGGCGGGCACCGGTAGTCCCAGCTACTCGGGAGGCTGAGGTAAAAGAATCGCTTGAGCCCAAGAGTTTGAGGTTGCTATGAGGCGTGACACCATGGCACTCTACCGAGGGCGGAAAAAAAAAAAAAGGTGTCCGGAAATGACTGTGGTGGGTCCCAGGCCTGCCCGGACAGAAGTGGAATCTTTAGGCCTGAGTCCTCGCTGGCTCAGCTCACACTTTGGACTGACTCCTCTGACCACAGGGTGAAGGCTAGAACCAGCGCCAGGTCCCCTGGAGTCTTGTCCTATCTACACATGACTCTCTATAGCCGGAAGCCCTCCTTGGGGATCTCTGTGCCTACAGCCTCATGTACCCCTCAGATTATCGCCACCCAGCTTCCAACTTCTGGGCTCAATCGATCCTCTTGCCTCAGTTTTTCTATTTTTACTTATTTTTGCTTTTTTTTTCTGAGACAGAGCCTCAAGCTGTTGCCCTGGGTAGAGTGCGGTGGCAACACAGCTCACAACAACCTCCACCTCCTGGGCTCAAGCGATTCTCCTGCCTTAGCCTCAAGGTACCTGGGACTACAGGCCCCCGCCACAACGCCTGGCTATTTGGTTGCAGCCATCATTGTTGTTTGGTGGGCCAGGGCTGGATTTGAACCCGCCAGCTCAGGTGTATGTGGCTAGTGCCTTAGCCGCTTAAGCCACAGGTGCCAAGCCTATTTTTTATTTTTTTATTTTTTGAGACAAAAATCTCACTGTGTCACCCTGGGTAGAGTGCCGTGGTGTCATAGCTCACAGCAACCTCAAACTCTTGATATTAAGCGATTCTCCTTGCCTCAGCCACCCAAGTAGCTGGGATTACAGGCGCCTGCCACAATGCCTAGCTCTTTTTTGGTTGCAGTTGTCATTTTTGTTTGGCAGGCCCCGGGCTGGATTCGAACCCTGCAGCTCTGGTCTATGTGGCTGGCACCCCAGCTGCTGCTATATAGGCGCTGAGCCATTTTTTCTGTTTTTAGTAGAGATGGAAGGTCTCCGCTTTGCTCAGGTTGGTCTTGAACTCCTGAGCACAGGCAGCCCACCCTCCCAGGCCTCCCAGAGCGCTAGGGTTACAGGCACGAGCCCTGCCGCACAGTCTAGGAGACAAGGCTTTTGTTTTTGTTTTTGAGACAGAGCCTCAAGCTATCCCCCTGGGTAGAGTGCGGTGGCATCACAGCTCACAGCAACCTCCTGGGCTAAAGCAAGTCTCCTGCCTCAGCCTCCCAAATAGCTGGGACCACAGGTGCCCACCACAACACTGGCTATTTTTGGTCGCAACCGTCATTGTTGTTTTGGCGGGCCCAGGCTGGATTGAAACCCACCAGCTTAGGTGTATGTGACTGGCACCTTAGCCACTTGAGCCACAGGGGCTGAGCCAGAGAAGGGTTTTTAAGGATATTTTGATGGGACAGGATTAGGTAATGAGGGTCTGTTAACTGTGGGGTTTGGGGGCAGAAGCTTAATCAGTTGCTATTGGCTGTTGTCTGGGTATGTTAGCTGATCCACTGGAATGCAGTTCCTTGGGTGGGGGAATCTAAAACCAGTTGAGTCAGTTTCTTTGTCTGGGTAGGTCAGTCAATCCACTGGAATGCAGGACCAGGAGCTATCTCTAAAATTATCCCTAAAACTATCCCAGGTTCTGAGGAGGAATGATATGTAGGGAGAAATGTTAAAGAGTATTTACAACTACCAGCTGTGCCCACCGGATTAGCAAACAAGGGGACCGAAGCAAACAAGTGGAGGTGACTATTTTCAAGCAAATGAGAGGACAGCAGTTGATTTGTCTTTAGCTAGGCCTGTTCTTTTTTTTTCTTTCTTTCTTTTTTTTTTTTTTTTGCTATTTAAACTTTATGAATTTCACATTAGGAAAAGAATATTTTCCTAAAATGGGTGAAAATACCATCTGACAGAGACTTTCAGACTGACACAAAATATTCAATTAAAACTCATTAAATGGAAACACCAGAAGGTTTACAGAAAAAGTAAATCACAAAAATACAAGCTTGTAAAGTAGTGGCATTATTAACCTCAAGGAAAACCTTAGGATTCAAGGTATGAGGCAAAAGTCAATGATTGTCAGGTTCAGGAGTTCGGAATAACATACAGTTCCTAACCTGCTGCTCCTTAGTCTTTCTCTTGATTTCCATCATCTGCCCTACAAACTGTTCTGCATTATCTCTTCCTTCATTGTGATCAACATGCTTATTAGGTATGCCCTATCAAAAATTAGAGACCAGTCACCAAACCTGCCCCCGTCTGACAGTTGCAACAGGCTTCTGGCCTTCATCTCCTCCCAAATGGTGAGATTCGCCTTCATTCTGCACAGTGACCCGCTCCCCTCCTTCCTTTTCTTGTTTGCCATTTTCCATGTTGAGATTTTGTTGTTGTTTGTTGCACTTTGGCTGGGGCCAGGTTCCAACCTGCTACCCTTGGTATATGGAGCCAGTGCCCTACTCACTAAGTCACAGGCGCCACCCTCATGTTGAGATTTGGAGGGGGTGGGTTTGAACCCACCACCTCCGGTATATGGGGCCTGCACCCTACTCCTTTGAGCCACAGGCACTGCCCTATGTTGAGATTTTTGACTTGTTCCTTTTTGGACGCCAGTACTCTTGGGCCTATCCTTGCAGTCTCCTTGTCCTCCTCTGGATTCTCCCCGTGAGGCACGCTGCCGCAACACCTAGTCCCCGAGATCTGTGGACTGCTACGAGCAGGCTCTTTCAGGGTTGCCCTTGGCTTGCTGCCCTCAGGGCCACTAGAAGCAGGTACCTAAGCTTGTTCCTTCACAGTTTGGGCCCCTTACTATAGCTTTCACCTTGTACCCCTTCATCCATTTGTAAGGGTAGTTTTCAGGATTGTGTGGTTGAAATAGGGTCAACAGGAGAGAACCCCAAATTCGTGGTGAGATTCATGGGGTTATCAACCTGTCCTGCCTTAAAAATTACATCTATACATCATTAAAACATGAGAGGGTTTACTATAGCAAACAGTGATTTATGACTCAGGAAGCCCCAAACCATGGTTTGTGTTTGGGGTTCCACAAGAAAGGCTTAAAGGACAGGCTTTTATAAAGTGCATGAGGGAGCAAACCAAGTTCCAGTTCAGTATTGCCTTTAGTATTGCCTCAGACTATGGTGATGGCTGTCTTCTGGTTATGCAATCAGAGATAAAGGAGTAATTTGTAGTTGGTTCAGCATAAACTTTGCTTCTAAGTTAGTAATTTACAAAAAATGCATTTGGGCCTGGGCGCTAGCCACATACACCAGCTCTGGTGGGTTTGAATCCAGACTGGGCCTGCCAAACAATGACAACTCCAACCAAAAATTAGCCAGGCATTGTGCCGGGCACCTGTAGTCCCCGCTACTTGGGAGGCTGAGGCAGGAGAATTGCTTAAGCCCAAGAGTTTGAGGTTGCTGTGAGCTGTGACACCATGGCACTCTACCAAGGGTGATTAAAGTGAGTCTCTGTCTTAAAAAAAAAAAGTCTTAAAAAAAATAAAATCTGGGTGGCAACTGTGGCTCAGTGAGTAGGACGCCGGCCCCACATACCGAGGGTGGCGAGTTCAAACCCAGCC
>NW_003852976.1:12554-13761 GCF_000181295.1 Otolemur garnettii
AAAAAAAAAAAAGAAAAACAAACAAAAAACAAAATGGAAAAGTCCCTGAGAGATTAATATTTCTTTCCCCAGTTCCTCTTTTCATTTCTTGGAGACATACCAATTGGATGCTGGTATTGAGGAAAAAGACACAAATGATTCCTGTTCTCTGGATTTTTCTCACTTTTGTGAAAAAGTGAGGCGGTGCGGGAACCTACAAAGTAAACTGCCCTTCAGGCACACGCAAGGGCACAGTGCAGGGTCTCCTGGTAGAAGAGTCGTCTACCACTTCATTGAGCAATCAGAGATAAGCCCAAGAGTTTGAGGTTGCTGTGAGCTGTGCTAATTTTTAAGGCAGAAGGACAGGTCGAGAACCCCATAAACCTCCCGAGCATGGTTTGGGTGGATGTGCCTAGTGATAGGGTAGTCTGACTTGACACTTGAGTCACACATGTCTGTCTTTCTGTCACCATTGCTCCTACCTGCATTTGTCAGCTATAAAAGATGTGTTCACTTATTTATGCTTCACTTTTTCTTTGACTGTAAAAGGAATTTAGTTTTTATTTATTTTCTATTGAGACAGAGTCTGACTTTGTTACCCTCAGTAGAGTGCCATACCATCATAGCTCACAACCATTTCGAACTCTTGGTCTCAAGTGATTCTCTTGCCTCAGCCTCCTGAGTAGCTGGGAGTACAGGTGCCAGTCCCAACAACCAGCTATTTGTAGAGAAGGGATGTTTGGCTCAGGATGGTCTTGAATTCCTGAACAGAAGAGATCCACCCTTTTCAGCCTCCCTGATAGGTAGCATTTCAGGCGTGAGCCACTGGACCTGGCTTGTAAAAGGAATTTTAGCAGTAGAACTTGAAAGATAAGAAAGTATTTTCAAAGAAGCACAAGAAATGTAGATCTCAGAAAAAAAATCTGTTCATACTTTCTACTTGTTAAAAAAATTTTTTTTTTTTTTGAGACAGAGTCTCACTATGTCACTCCAGGTTTCACAGCTCATAGTAACCTCTAACTCTTGGGCTTAAGCCATTCTCTTGTCTCAGCCTCCCACCTAGCTGGGACTACAGGTGCCCACCACAAAATCTGGCTATATTTTTGTTGCAGTTGTCATTGTTTAGCAGGCCTGGGCCAGGTTCGAACCTGTAAGCCTCAGTATTTATGGCTGATGCCCTAACCGTTGAGCTGTGGGCACCAAGCCTAAACATTTTTTTTTTTTGAGA
>NW_003852976.1:13829-15154 GCF_000181295.1 Otolemur garnettii
GTGTCACAGCTCACAGCAACCCTAAACTCTTGGGCTTAAGTGATTCTCTTGCCTCAGCCTCCCAAGTAGCTGGGACTACAGGCACCCGCCACAACCCACGGCTACTTTTTTATTGCAGTTGTCATTGTTGTTTAGCTCGCCCGGGCCGGGTTTGAACCCTCCAGCCTTGGTGTATGTGGCTGGTGCCACAACTGCTATGAGCACTGAGCCCAAATTTCCTCTTTTAAAGCATTGGTCAGGGTATCCCTCAGCAGAATCTGGTGGCCGTATCTGTAAGTGTAACTAGGCACGTCAGCAGCCAGAAGGCAGGCCACAAAATACCCATTGCCATGACCACAACAAGATGTGCCTGTATACTGTGTTCCTGGGTATTGCCCTTCGTCTTACCCCAGAGTTAGCTGATTGTGCATAAGTAATAGCACACAGCAATACCCAGAGAAATGAGTGAACCAGGATTTCTCTCCTCCTTGGTTTCCACCCAGATGTGAGTTGCTCAGGTGTCTTGCTATTTGGGTGGGCAACAAGGGGGAGGTCTAGACATTCAAATTAATAGATAAATCACTTGTCTCCATTTCATCTAGCCATGAGAAAACCAAATGGCAGTCATGGTCTATAATGTCCATAAACTTCCAGTCTGGAAGAAATGTTTTGTTTTGTTTGTTTTTGAGACAGAGTCCCATTATGTCTCCCTAGAGAGCTGTGGTGTCACAGCTTACGGCAACCTCCAGCTCTTGGGCTTAAACGATTCTCTGACCTCAGCCTCCCAAGTAGCTGGTGCCCGCCAAAACGCCTGGCTATTTTTTGGTTGTAGTTTCCATTGTTCTTTGGCAGGCCTTGGCTGGATTTGAACCCGCCAGCTCTGGTGTATGTGGCTGGCACCCTAGCCACTTGAGTTACAGACAGGGAGCCTGAAATGTTTTAATGGTTGCATTTAGCTATTTGTGTTTAGTACCAAGAAGGGAGGTACACTGGGGATTTGGGCTTCATTTGCATGTCTTCCCTTATGTTGTAAGTTCTGATGTCCCTACTGAAGGGCAGTTTGTAAACAAAAGAGTTGTTTTCTATTGTTTTTGCCTTGTTAAAAATAAATATTAAGCTTATATTTTTCCTAGAAAACCCTATGTGTTTCGGTTAAATTGGTTGCAATTGTATGTTACAAGATAGTTAAGGATGGAGTTTAAAACTTAAAATCAAAGGTCAGGCATGGTGGCTCACGCCTGTAATCCCAGCATTTGGGAGGCCTAGGTGGGTGGATTGCTTGAGCTCAGGAGTTCAAAACCAGCCTGAGCAGGAGCAGGATCCCGTCCCTAAAAAAAAAAAAAAAA
>NW_003852976.1:18504-19318 GCF_000181295.1 Otolemur garnettii
TTTTTTTTATACAGTTTCAGTCTTTCTGCCTCAGGAGAACGCCATGGCCTCATAGGTCACAGCAACCTCCATCTCTTGGGCTTAGGCAATTCTCTTACCTCAGCTTCCCAAGTAGCTGGGATTATAGGCACCTGCTATTTTTAGGTTGCAGTCATCATTGCTGTTTTAGCTGGCCCAGGAGGGTGAACCCTCCACCCTCAGTGTAGGTGGCGGGCACCCTGCCTACTGAGCTATGGGCACCGCCAAAAGTTGATTTTTTTTTTTTTTTAAACTGGGCCAGGTTTGAACCTGCTAGCCTGGGTGTATTTGGCTGGCACCCTACCCACTGACCTACGGGTGCCGCCCATCCATAAATTTTTTTTTTTGTGAGACAGAGTCTCACTATGTCATCCTCAGCATATGTCAGAACCAGGATTCTTTATCATTTTATCTTGGGTCAGATTAATAAGTCTGTCTGTTCATGGCCACATGGTCAGTTATTCATTCATTTATTATCATTTACTATTGATAATTCATTTTGTGGCCACTGAATTCTCTCTGGAGGAGTGGGAATACTTGGACCGTAAGTACTCTGCCCATGGCCACTTGGGTCATGTGTTATTTAATTACTTATTTCTGTTTCAGGAACAGTTGACATTCAGGGATGTGGCCATAGAATTTTCTTCAGAGGAATGGAAATACTTGGACCCTGCTCAGCGAAATATGTATAGGGATGTGATGTTAGAGAACTACAGAAACCTGGTCTCCGTGGGTGAGAATAACTTACCTCCAGAATCCCTAATATACCTCAAGGGTTTTATTTCTTTCCCTTGCA
>NW_003852977.1:0-940 GCF_000181295.1 Otolemur garnettii
TATCTGGATGCCACGATCTATTCCTTAAGACTTTGCACTTACTATAGGCCATGTGCCCTGTCCTTTCTGCTTTTGGCAACCTGGCTCACCCAGTGCGACCAGGCCCGGCTCAATTCCCCTCCCCTCCAGGAAGCCTTCCTTGCTTTGCTTCTCAACCCCACAGTTAGAAGGGAGTTGTTCTTTGCTTTTAAGGGGATTGGGAGTGTGGATCAACTTGAGATCTCACAGAAAAATGGATGAGTTGGCCACGTTGGAGAAGGGTGAAGGATGTAGGTGGCACAAGGTGAGTGGGTAGTGGCAGTCCAGAGAAGACAAGCTTGGGGGGATTCAATGCACATGGAGATACTTTAAGCATTCATGACCTTGTGTAAAAAATATCAGATCTGGGCAGCTCCTGTGGCTCAAAGGAGTAGGGGCCAGCCCATATACTGGAGGTGGTGGATTCAAACCCATCCCTGGCCAAAAACTGCAAACAAACAAACAAACAAAAATCTCAGATCTGTCATTTAGCAATCTGTGCAGAACTGTGCAGAACAAAGGTAAATGGGAAATCACAAGGGAAAAGAAGAGGGCATTTAGTTCCACACATGCTGTGAGAGACGAGGTGGGTTCTAATTAATGGTAATGTTCTTCAAATTGCAGTGAACGAAACCTAGGAACCATACTAGCACATGACATGGTATGATGTGACTGGGCAGTGGCTATTGTGGGAAGTGGGGGAGGATAAAGTGTCAGGGGCTATTGCCAGTGTGCCCGTGCTGTCGCCTGATGGAGCGGTCATCTCATCAATTGAGGAAGGAGATCAAAGGGCAGAGTAGTTTAGGGGTAGGAGAGGGAAAAGGAAGGATTCACACTGCAACGTGTTTGAGGTACTGATGAAAGACTGCGAAAGAAGTTGACCAGAGGGTGAGTGGAAAAGCAATGTGGACTTGAGAAACAC
>NW_003852977.1:1293-2039 GCF_000181295.1 Otolemur garnettii
TTTTTTTTGGATCGAAAGGATCTCAACATTTTTGAACAAATGTCAATGTGGGAGGGAGTTGCTGAAGAGGAGGAGAATTCCTGAAGACACTAAATGGGCTGAGGGACAAGGCAGATGGAATGCTACAGGAAACTGTGCTCATGAGGAAGGAGCCAGGAAGAAAAAATCACGGGCAGAGAACATGGGACCCAGCAGACCTGTGCGCATAGGTGTCTGCAATGCCACGATTACTACAGCATCATGGTGCTAGTGCTGTCACCTCTCTGGCTCACACATGTATCCCTCCTGCAACTAAAGGCACCTCTGTGCATTTACCTGAGAACTCAGAAATGCATTTCCTACCTGTTGGTCAGAAAAGTCCCCAGGATCAGTCAAATGGTATGTGAAGATGATTCATGATGTCCCATGAGGTGTGTCCCAAGTTACAGACCTCTGATCCCCTGACCTCACTCAGAGCCTTCCCTCTGACCCATGTGGTTTCCTCTTCCTCCTTACATCCTGGGTCTTCTTAGGGCTGATAGTTTCCTTGCCTCCCAGTGGTCCTCAGAACGCACCCGGCTTCCCCAACTCCCCTGTGTCATTGCCTGTGCTGCCAGGTGCTCTGACGGATGGGCTCCTAGGGAAGACTGATCCATGACGGGCCATGGTGCCATCCCTACACTTCCTGCAGTTTGGTATGAGTGAGATGCTCAGTGTAAAGGTGCCCTAAAGTTTTCTATGGAGAGTCCAATCTTCTGGCAGTGGAT
>NW_003852977.1:2156-3178 GCF_000181295.1 Otolemur garnettii
TGCAAATTTAAATAGCCTTCAAAACCTGAGAGGATGTCCATTTACTTATGGCCTCCTGAAGACAAGGTTAGAAGAGTATCCTTTGTTTTGAATGTTTGCAAAATAAGCATGAATTTTGAATTTCATATTGTCTGAAAATAAAGAGGTGACATTCATCAATCTATTTCTTTATGGCCTAATTCTTTTGCTAAAAGTTGTGAGTGCAGATTCTTCATCAGTTCTTCACATGCCTTTAGGGGATAGTTGCAAGTCTACCTCTAATATATTATTCCCACTTCTTCCCTCTTACGGGGAGTATAGAAAGAACTGTTTCTCTGCATTCCCACTGTTAGGTTTCTTGTGTTCACTGTAAAGTGTAGCAGGAAAAATACTGTTTTAATATATTTCAACAGCAGGTAGTTGAATAACGTGGAACTGAAAATGTTATTTGATATTCAGTGGTCATCTCCAACTTTTGGTTGTGGATTCCTGTTCAGGACTCTGGGAAAGTTTGTCAGCACCGAGGATGTGCCTGGTGAGTCTCGAATTAACGGCAAGTATATGAAATGCAGGCAGTATCATGGAGGATGGTGCCATTAACCTAAAGTTTCTCTAAGTTTGGCAAGTGTCAGAATTGTACTTCACCCTCCTTTCTCTCATGACAAAGGGCCCAGCCTCCTAGAAACAAAAGGCTGCCACACAGCACGTGGAAACACCAGGTCCTCTCCTCTCAGCCCTGGGCTGAATAATTCAGATCCATTTCTCAAGGACGTGGGACAGGCACTGATGGTTGACCCTCTCCTGTAACAGCAATGGCTGTCCAGGGAAGACTCAAATCATCTGCTTGAATCCATAGAGAAATTCAGACCACTCGTTAGATAACAGACACCCATACTTCTCGTGGACAACCTCTTTGTCTAGAGACCAGGCCGAGATTGTAGTAGGTGAGCACCTGTGTTCCTGGAACAGACAGACACCAAGATCTGTGCAGGGACACACAGAAAGTAGGGGAGAGAGGCAGGATACTAGGGTGAACAGCAAAG
>NW_003852977.1:4352-6094 GCF_000181295.1 Otolemur garnettii
CTGCCCAAGCTCCGTCCCATTACTGTACTATGGGAGTGTAATAGACAGTGAATGGCCACCTATGTCTATGCCACTTTCCACAGTTCTAGGGCCACCAAGAGAGGATAGTGACACAGGAAATACTTTACCAACAGAAAAACCCACAATTGACTTGGAGAAAGGACCATAAAATCCTATCCCTATCATAAATGGAACAACTCTGCAAAGGCCCACATTTCCCCCTATCATATCCACATTGTTTTCTTCTGTTCTGATCTATGCTGATCAAAATGTTCTGTGAGGGTAAGAAAAGGGGCACAGGGGACAATTCCTTGAACCCTAATACCCATGAAAACCTCTCCAAATCCCTGTGTCCTCCATGACCTCTGCATTCTCCTTAGTCAGGATACTGCTCGCAGTGTTCTTGAACACATAGGTAAAGTGAAATAGGGACACCACTGAACTCTCCCCTCCTCACACTGCAACTCTACTTTGACCTTCTACAGAGTCAGTGGCTATAATACTACACAAGGGGCATAAGTCCCTCACTGTGCTATCTACCGCACTCTTAAGAGTACAGGCAATGTGCTGTTGAGACTACGTACACAGGCCTCTAAAAGAGCAAAAGGACACAACTTACACCATAAAGCAGCAATGGCTTCTAGCACGCAAACAGGAAATGTGACCCCCTACAGCCCACAGGAATGTGCCCCTATATCATGAGAAATTGGATAGTTTAAACTGCCAGCCAGGACACCTGATGCAGAAATTTTCTGAACCCCAGGCTCATGGGCTAATACACTAGAGGACCTGAGCATTGCCAGCTTCACATACCAGCCAATGGCACAGTCCATGTAAGTTTTCCTTCCTAGTGAGGTTCAGAGTATCATCAGCAGAAGAGTGCATGAGAGACATGCTTGGCCAAATGCCAGCTAGATTCCATTCCTTGCACCCGGAGAGCCAGGATTCCCACAGCCCCATCACTGTACACAGTGGAAAACACTAAGCACAGAAGCCTCACCATAGGCCGTCACCCATTTCTATCCTGGATCCAAAGTTCCCATCTGCCCAGATGTTGGCACTCCTGAACTTTCCATACCAAACCCAGAAAATTCCTGAAGCCCCAGGCAGATACACCAAAACACAAGAGGAGATAAGCATCTTCAGCATCACATCCTGGTCAGTGGCACGATCCATGGGACTTTTCCTTCCCTGCAAGGTGCAGAGCATGATCAGCAGAAGAGTGCAAGACCAATACACTTGCACAAATGCCACCTACATTCCAATACCTGGCACCCAGAGGGCTCATGATGCTGCCTCGTCATAGCTGTGCAGGGTGTATTGTCAGGCTTCTGTCAGCACAGAAGCCTGACAATAGGCCGCCATCAATTTCTGCCTGGGACCTAAAATTCCCCTCCCCAAGATGCTGGTAGTGTTGCACTTTGCTCCCTGTATGACCTTCCACAAGGCTGTTGAGCCATTGAAATGTCAGAAAGAAGCCCCTGAGGAGGAACTTGCAAGGACACACCAGGATCACCAGTTCACTTTAATAAGTGCTCACTGGAGAACACAGCTCACTATAAATATGAAACACTGAGTGTTCAGCTCACCAAATAGAAATCGTTTCCATAAGCAATCACAGGTGCCTCTCAGAACACTGCCCGAGATCACTCCACTCAGCTGCAATATATGATGTGAAGGGCGACCTTTCCCAAGCCATTAGTCATAGGCTAAGGCAGTGCATAGAATGAGCCAAAAACTTC
>NW_003852977.1:6271-8207 GCF_000181295.1 Otolemur garnettii
GGCACAATTGACCCTTTTACACTCAACAATACACTTTCTTGCAGTGCCAGGGACAGGGAAGGACGCAGGACCTTCACCCTCCAATACATAAGACCTGGCACAACATGGCCACCAGTGTCCCTCAAACTCAGTCTTTGTCAACAGTTCTCCCTGGAGCCACTGACCCCAGCCCTTTCCCACCTCAAATGGAGCAACCACATGCAATGTCATCCCATCTTTCCTGATACAAAAGCCTCTTCCCCCTTCCAGAGCCTCTAACCCTATAATTCGTTTCACAGAAAAACAGACCATCAAAATGCCTGGGGATCCAGCCTTAAAATCCATTATTTCAAGATTTTTTGTTCCATCTTTTTAGGACCATTGTCATTAGCAGTTCTTTCTCCTATCACACAAGCCTCCGGTATATTCTCTGGTTATAAACATTGTCCAGAAAATGGAAAGAAGATGGAAGATGGGATAACCAGTCCTTTTTCAGGCACCAGAAACTTCCTTAAAAAGCCTTTTCACATGCCTGGCATGATGACTCACACCAGCAACCTCAGAAATCTGAGAGGCCCAGGCAAGTGGACTACTTGAGCTCAGGTGTTTCAGACAAGCCTGAGCAAGAACTGGACCAATTCTCTACTAAAAATGTAAAAACTAGCAGGGTGTTGTGATAGGTGGGTGAGGTCCCAGCTACCAGGGAGGATGAGGGAACAGGGTCACTGGAATCCAAGTGTTTCTGGTTGTCATGAGCTATGATGCCAGGACACTCTATTGTGAGGCCAGAAAATGAGACTTTGTCTGAAAAACAAAAGTCATGACTTCTCACAGTTTGTGAATAATACCACAGAATTCAAGGCCAGCTAAACCTGGATCTGAGTCCCTTCTGATGCTATCCTGGTTCTGTTACCATGGCAAGGTAAGTACATGTTCTGTAATCATTAGTGTCCTCCATGAAATGGAGATGATATGAATAATATTTAGCTAGCATCATCTTTAGAGGATAAGGTAAGATCCCAATGAAGAGAACGGAGCACACTTCTTGGTTCTGGTAATATAGCCCCAGTGATAGCTGTGACTGATTTCTCTTAGCATCATCACCACCACCACCAGCATCATTACCCTACCATCACCATCACTGCAGTAGGCTAAGGTACTTCACAATATGACTATTACTGTCCTAGTTACAAGACTGGATGCATGTCACAGGGAACCCGTATCACAGAGGAAACACTTGGTTACATTTTTATCCCTGGTAAAGGGGAAACCTGTGCTTAGGTGTTATGTTCAAGCGTAGACTGTGATGTACCTAAAAGACAGGAGTTGGCATGTAAGGTGGGAGAGACAGGCCTTCAATGTCCCAGGGGAAAAATGTGCCTCTCCCTTACTGATAAAATAACAAAGGGTATCAATGCCTTTTTTCAAATTTCTGAGTGGGAAACCTCACCTTCCCGTGATAAAGAGCAATGACAAGAGTCCTAAGTGAGGACATGAGTATCACCATGGGAAAGCCTCCTTGGACATGATGTCAAATGGTCACAGAGTATGTAAGACTAGCAACAGAGATTATCAGTGAACTAATATCATTATGTTGTCCTGAAATCTCGGAGATTGATCATCACTATATAGTAACTCCATAATTTGAAGTTATTTTACAACCAAGTGAGCAAATCAACCTCTAGGTATATTATCCAATTTCATCAAATAGTCTGCCTCTCCTCATGTAATCCATATACTCCAATGCTGTGCCTTGATGTGGTGATGATAATCCACTGTCTTCAGACCACTTATATGAGGAAGCAGCATGACAAACTCTTTAAGGCAAATTGGAGTGTGACATGGAGTACTATGCACCAAGTATCTGCAGCCCACTACCATTCCCACTGGTGTGTACACACTCACTGGCTACATACCACAAGAGATTATGTGACAAGGCTGGCGTTGGAATGATTTC
>NW_003852977.1:8258-12375 GCF_000181295.1 Otolemur garnettii
CTACCACCAATTATTGAGACATCTGTTGGCATCCTCTACCTTTTGGACCCTGCCTAAATGCCATTACCCAGTGCAATTATCCACCATAGTATGCCTTTTTGATTTACCCCACAGACCCTCATCCAAAACAAATGAAAACCCAGAGTGCCATGATAACTGTGTGATCACAGAAAAAGATGCATCAAATGTGACACTGCCTGAGGAACAGGGAGCAAGCATCACAGTTACCTTTCACCAGTGCTTGTGAAGAAGAAATAACCCATCCTTGGCCATCATCATAACATTTGGCAAACAAACTTGGGTTTGGGTAATGTTTTTCTATGTCTGTCAGAACTCAGCTTTCCATTGGATGGGAAATAAAAAGGACTGCCATCTTCCAAGGCTTTAGAAGTAATTGAACTAATTACAGGGATAAATTTGAAAGGTATGGACAACAATGTGCTGAATAAAAGGGAGACACTTTAGAGTCCAGCCCCAAGATATGTGGAATTTGACCTAAGTGTGTGAACTTCAGGATCTGTGATACCACCTTCTCCATGACATTTGTGCCCATAGCAAAGTAGAGGAAGCAGAGAGACCCACTGAGATTAAAGGTTAGAAGTTTCTGGAAGAACTAGTTAAAATAGTGCATATTGTTACTTATCACGTGACTTCCCCTTTTCACATTGTTAAATGACTTCATCTGAATTTCAATGAATAAATCACCACACAGGAAAGAAATGTCTGTACACAGTCAAAAGAAGGGCAGAGATCTTTCTGGTAATGCCAGTTAGAAGGCTGACTCCAGTCTGCACAGGTGACAAACAGTAGAGGTCTGATACATGCCTTGGAATAAGCCCTGTCATCCTCCATGTATGGTGTTTGAGGTGCTTAGAGGACAATGCGGATTAGGAGAAGGAAAAACCTTAGGTCCTGGGCTGACTCTTCCTTCACAACATCATTAAGGGTTGTGGTTTCCAAGGGGATACCCCAGGAACCCTTGAAGAAGCTTTCTGTCCTTGGAAAACAAAACAAACATTTAAATAATATTATCGTCAAGTCTATGGAGCATGGCTGATGATCACTTTTTATTTCCACTACATGCATCATGTCACAGTATAATTCCCGTTGTGCAAATGAGAAAGGCAAGACTCAAATATAGCAGTGAGAAAGGGCCGTGGGCCCCAGACAGTGGACATTGTGAAAGATATGGGCTGTGTGGTCTCACCAATGTCTGCAAAGGAAAGAAGAGGGCAACACTGCATGACAGGGTGAACATTTACAGCACTGACTTACATATTAACCACATTGACAGTCTGTGCCTCCAAGACCCTGAGTAAATAAAGCCCTCCCCCCCAACAGGGAGAGAGACCAGCAGACTACCAGTGTCAACCAGCTACTTTGTTTGAGGGTCATCCATTTTCCCTTGTGATAGATACACATGGCTGCCTGTACATCACCTTCAGACCAGTGTTCTTGCATCACAAATGAAAAGGCCTCTGAGCAGCATCCCAAAATCTCCACATTCCTGAGTTGTTTTTTTGCCCATACATTCCAGTTCTTCCTCATGTTGCTTGTTACTGCAAAAGTTTCCATTTAGGGTAAAAGATCAAAATCTTGAAGGTCTAATGGTAAAATCAGGGTTTTTTTTAAAATGGTAACATTCAAATATATTCAATTTGTCTGACCCAGGGCATCCGCAATAAACAGAGGAACACTACTGGTGGCTGGGGAAGATTTCAGGCCCTAGTAGAGTCTGTATCACTGAATTAATTAGCAATGGCCTTGGACAGATCTTAACGTTCCTGGTAGATCCCAGCTTAGAGACTGGAAAGAGGTTTCCACACCTTGCCAGATGATGGTACAGCTGACAGGAGATGGGTGGTGCCCTCTACCCCACCACCTGTCACTTCACACCAGATAAGGTTGGTCTTACCTGACTTGCTACTTTGGACAGTTAGTTCCAGTTCCACACCAGTCACATTACAGAGTCACATGCTGACCAGTCCTGGACTTTCCCACCATAGGTCCTAAAGTAGATGGTGACTGTACACACCTGCAAGGAAACTAGGTGGCAGCCTAGCTCCAATAGGGGCACAGACATAGAAACATATAAGGCAGGTGGCTGGAACACAGCTCTTACTATCCTATGAGGAAGAGCTTCTAAAAGTACCTGTTGGGGACTGAGCACGCAATTACCCAGCCCGTGCCAGGTAGGCCAAATGAGTGAAAGATAATGTGAAACGGAGAAGGCATGAACTGTACCACAAGACCAGATGGTGGTACTTTACAGAGGCCCCACTGACCCTTTCACAGGGACCCATAGGTCATCCTGGAGCAGGTGAATAGGAGTAGCCTGGTTCAGACGATTTTTGTCCTGCTCCGAATCTGCTGTTACCACAACCCTCCTCACTCCCGTGCGTAGAAAACATTAAAGTGACTTTTTCTCATGTAAGAACACACAGAAACGGTGAGAAACCCTTCATTGAAAGGAAAATAGCATATTAAATACACAATTGTGCTTCAAAGATAAAATGTACCAGATGTCCTGCAAATGTCATTCACTCTCAGATAAGTGAAGGCACTGAAATTCAACCGTGAATACCTTCATTTATAAATTGCAAAATTCCCACAATTTTCAAACCAAATGTATGCAAATCACTGGAGACAGGATTGGACTGAATAACGTGGTATTGGGCAGGCAGTTCTTCTGGAAAATGAAATGCCAAGCAATGTGCAGGGTTACAGGTGGTTAGTACTTCTGGTCATTCACTGCCCCAAAACAAGCCCTAGGTCAGTCACTGTCTATGGTTTTACAATGAAAATGCCACTAGACCTTCTTCAGGGGGTACATCTATGAAATGACCTATAAGAAAGGAAAACCTTCACCAATACAGTGATAGCAAAATAATTTGATTGTAAAATAAAGTGATAGTTCAGAGTAGCTGAGAACCTCAGATCAGAAGTGCCGTAAAGCAGGAAGCAAAAGCCAATGAAAACGTGACATATCTTATGTGTACATTGAAAATAATAAACAATCTTTTTATCCATACTGATGAAAAGGGCCAGGAACATGTGGAATTGAACACCATGAGACCAAACACTGAATTCTGCTGTAAAGTACAACCCCTCCCTGTGTAAGGGCGGCCAAAGACAGGGAGTATTCATGGTCGGAAAATATCAGGAATGCAGCCGACTGAGTAAGTTCTGCAGGGACCAATCACCCTTTCCCAAAACGTTTGTTTTAAAGTTCATTTCCAACCTACTCACAGAGACTGCAAAAAAGTAAACGAATGAAGTACATTTATGGAGCCAGATTAACATTTGAATATTTGTAATTGTGGCACAGAAAAATTGGAACAGAAAAGAAAAGATGCTCAACTGGACATTAATTTCCTCTCTCTGAAAACAAAACCTTTAGAAGCCCCTGATGATGAGCCCTGGGACCAAAACTTCATTGAATGCATTGAGGATGAACATGTTAAATTAAATGCCAATCTGGAGCCTATCTTGGCTGAACAAAAGAGCACGTGACAGGCAGCCTCTGTGACTTCAAATGTCAAGTGTTCACCCAGATCATTTGCTTCAGAATAGGCACAACGGAAACACCTTGGTTTACAAAGTGTTGTAAAAATATTTACAACAACACCAAATAAAAATTAAACACATTCAAAATATTGTAAATTCATGATTAACCCCAAGCCACTGTACTGGTCAGAAAAGTAAGCAATACTATCCCGGGGGCTTCATTCCCCTCAGGGTCTCAAAGGTACAAGCTCTTGTTGAACCACTGTTTTCCATCTCCCGAAAGTCCAAACACCACCATGCACTTTAGCTGAATACCATGAGATTACATTGACATTACATTTTATAAAAGCACAGAAAGGATGTGAAGGAGCATAACAACATGTGATTCTTGGTGGTACGGCACAAGCTAGAAGTCCAATGCCTTATTTCACAGATAAATTATCTAATGTTTTTGTTTGTTTGTTTTGAAGGTGACATATGAGGAACATTGATTCTGAGCATTAACTAAAGGAATTATATTAAACATAAGGAAAAAAGCAGCTAGCCTGCTGGGGCGTCATATCCCCCTCGATGGATCTGTCAGGGAGTGACTGTTCCCCTTTGCTCCTCT
>NW_003852977.1:13144-13553 GCF_000181295.1 Otolemur garnettii
CATAAAACTGTGCACATCCCTGGATGCACACATGTATTCCTCAAGCCTTTGCACATACGAAACCCCTGTTTCCTGCCATTTCTCATTTGAGAAATCTTGCTCACCCAGTCTGACCTGGCCCAGCTCTATTGCCCCATCCTCCAGGAAGTCTTCCATGCTTTATTTCTCATCACCCCTAGTTAGAGGAGAATTGTTCTTTGGTTTGCACTGTGGGTGAACTTCCTAAGAATGGCACTCTAACGGTAAAACCAATCCATCTGTATAAACAATTATTTTGAGGGGGAAGGTAAAGTGGCCCTGTGCAAATATGGAACAGTTCATCATCTTGCCCTACACAGCCTGGAATCTCACAGCTAACACCAGCTGGACAAGACAGACTCCTGATCCTCCAAGTACAATTCTGAAAAAA
>NW_003852977.1:15314-16609 GCF_000181295.1 Otolemur garnettii
CTCCCTTGAGCTGTGAGCC
The DNA here is from genome assembly GCF_000181295.1 of Otolemur garnettii. Classification (NCBI taxonomy): domain Eukaryota; kingdom Metazoa; phylum Chordata; class Mammalia; order Primates; family Galagidae; genus Otolemur; species Otolemur garnettii. The sequence continues at coordinate 15,334 of NW_003852977.1, forward strand.
TGTGGAATCAAACCAGCTAGTTACGGACTTCCAATATACAGTGGTGGGAAAGGCACAGCACTGACATTTCCATTCTGAATGGGAAGAGTGGGAAAGAAAACAAGGGGAATAGGTTCTTGACAAACCCCAAACCCAACGGCACAAAGATGAATTCTTCAGTTCTGTTTCTGAGTACTCTTCTATAACTTGGTGCCTTACCTTCCAGAACACTGGGTTCGGCGTGGAGACTGTAAGGAGTGGCCCTCTGGCTATGGCTTTGCTGGGTGTAGCCCACCCCACACCTATGCCTATGGCCCTTAATGCTGGTGCAAATTGCGGGTGCCCCTCCAGGTCTGTGGTCTAAGGGGCAGTCCTGCTAATACAGGTACAGTGGACAATGTCAGAGGCTCTCTGCCGTCAGCCTGCCATGTGGTACTTGTCTGCCTGTGCTGCAAGGGTTTCTGGACATCATTTAAAATGTAAGTGGAGGTAGCTGTATCCTTTCAGCTTGTACACTCTGTGCATCCCTGGGAGATAGCACTGTATGTATGTCACCACGGTTCACTGCTTCCACAGAGGCAGCATGACCTTGACCTTGGGCTTCCTTGAGCCATAGCTGGGGCTGGCAAGGAACAGCCCTGCATCAGAATGCAGAATGCAGAGCCTTGAAATCAGAGACTCAGCAAGGCGCTGGCATTCTGGGCCAGTCTAGACCAGGGGACCACTAAGGATCTCTGCAGGACCTTGTAGATCATCTTCCATTGTCAGGTTGCAGACCGTTTGGTTTCCTTCTGACCCTGGTCATCTTCTTATCAAACATTCACTGGGCCACACTCCTGGTGTTCACTCCTCAGCATGTTTCCTTCATTCTTCACAAAGAGGCAAGAGTGAGAATTGTGCACATCTGTAGCTCTTCACATCTTTTGACTGTGGACTCTGTCTTTAGCTCATTATCTCTTCTCATATTTTCCTATAAGCAATCAACAGAAGACATTCCACACCATCAACAGCTTTCTCAGAAAATTCTTCTGCCGAATATCCTACTTCATCACTCAGAAGCTCTACTTTCCACAAACCACTCAAACAAAAATAAAGAATGCCAACTATTTTTTGCCACTGTTTACCAACTATCACCTTTCTTCCAGTTTCTAATTACTTGTCCCATATTTGCACCTGACAGCTTACCGCTGTGGCCATATATACTGGCCTTTAGACTAACATGAGAATAAAGTCCACCAGAATAATGTCAAAGAAGACTGAGGCTTTTTCAAAAGGTCTCCACTTCTCAGCTCTCACA
>NW_003852977.1:16704-19224 GCF_000181295.1 Otolemur garnettii
AGTAATATCCTCTTCATGGTATCAATTGCTGTCCTTCACCCTTAAGGCTGGTAGAAATAAAGATGTCGTACTGGGTAATTTATTATCAACAGATGTTCATTGCTCACAGTTCTGGAAGTTGAATGATTCCAGGTGCCAGTGATTTTTCTGTCAGGTCAAAGCTTGTTTCTCATTGATGTCAGCTCCTATGTGTCCTCACATTGTGTAAGGTGACAGAAGCCTCTCTCAAGCCTCTTTCATAAGGGCACTAATCTCATTTATCAGGGCAGATTCCTCATGATTTATTCACTTGCCAAAGTCCTGCCCTTTTAATAAATTCACACTGGGGACTAACTCACAACATACACATCAGGGGGATCCACCAACATTCTAATCACAGCAGTACCAGGAAGAACCTTGTCATTTGGTGACATGACATTAGGTGAGCTTGCGGAAAACATTTAGAATAATTCCAGGAACATGCTAAATTGTCCCTTAAATTTAGCTCTGATTGTTACTTTACCATTTTGAATATCTCTGGTCAAATCAAACCTCCTTCCTTCAGCTATTCTGTGCATTCCAGTCCACATGCGTGTGCTTTTCCTAATTCCTTTTAGCCGTGATATTCATACATGGAACACATAACCCCCCTGCTATAGCTCATTGTGCCCCTTGATGATTTTTTGTACCTCAACTTCGGCACTTTCTTTTGTCCTACTATCTCTATCCTAAGCAGCATGTTCAGTCTTATACTAGTGGCTCATGGGTGCATCTCATCTCCTACAGGTACCACATTTTCCCACTGGGCAGGGTTATGGTTTGAGCATTTTTCTCCTCCAAAGGTCACGGCGAAATTTAATCATCAAAGTGGCAGTATGAAGCAGGGGCGCCTGTAAGTGCTAATTGGATCATGAGGCTCTGCTGTCCGGAATGGGTCGATCCTTTCACAGATTAATGTGCTCCCATGCAAGGGGAGATAACGGCTTCATGTAAAGAAAAAGAGAGACAGCACTGGCACGTAGCATGCTTAGTCCCTTCCATGCGTTGTGCTCGGTGTCACCATGGGATCCTACACGTCCTGACCAGCAAAAGGCCTCCTTACATATTCGGCCCCTTAGCCTTGGATTTCTCAGCCTCCAGTAATGTGAGAATTAAATTTCATTCCTTGATAAATTTCCCAGATTCTGGGGCCTCTTATCAGCAACAGAAAAGTGACTAATACTGGCAGCTACCTGCTTACTCCTTGCTGACGTAGTTTAGCTCAGTACACAGCACTATAGTTATGGTGACTCCATAAGCACTTAGCGGCTGCTGACACAGTAGCTTCCTCTGGGAGCTCACTAAAAATATCCCCACCAAAGAATTCACACGGAACGTCATCCTACTCACTGGGATTCTTCCCAGATCGGGCAGAATGTGGGTGGTTGTTGTAGCATGGTTGTGCAAGGATGTACAAGGCTGAAACGTGCCTTCCATGGGAATTGACAGGAAAGAAGAGAAAGGGTTCTTTCTCTTTATAGAATCAGATGTGTGGATCAATCTGATTACTAGGATCTGATTAAATTCAAAAGCTTCTGCACTGCCAAGAACACAGTAAGTAAAGCAAGCAGACTGCCCTCAGAATGGGAGAGGATATTGGCAGGTTGTGTTTCTGACAAAGGTCTGATACCCAGATTCCACAGAAAACTCAAACTTATTAATGAGAAAACAACAAGTGATCCCACTTCACTATGGGCAAGAGACCTGAACAGAAGCTTCTTCGAAGAAGAGAAGCACATGGTACTCAGACACATGAAAAAAATGTTCATCTTCTTTAATCATCAGAGAAATGCAAATCAAAACCACTTTGAGATACCATCTAACTCCAGTTAGAGTAGCCCACATAACAAAATCCCAAAACTACAGATGTTGGAGTGGATGTGGAGAAAAGGGAACACTTCTGCACTGCTGGTGGGAATGCAAGCCAGTATGTTACTTTTAGAAAGAAGTTTGGAGAACACTCAGGGATCTAAAAATTGACCTGCCGTTGGATCCTGCAGTTCCTCTAGTAGGAGTATATCCAAAAGACCAAGAATCACTTTTCAATAAAGATATTTGCACCAGATTATTCATTGGAGATCAATTCATTAATTTACTTCTTTATGGCCTAGTTCTTTTGCTCAAAGTTGTCAGTGCAGTTTATTTATCAGATCTTCACATTCCTTTATAAGATATGCAAGTCTACCTCTAATGTATTTTCCCCACTCCTTACCTCCCATGGCTGTTTCTCTGTTTTCCACTATTAGGTTTCTCAAGTTCACTATGAACTGTAGCAGGAAAAATACTGCTATAATGCCTTTCAGCGGCAGCTGTTTCAATAACCCTTGAATGAAAATGTTATTTACTACTCAGTGGTCATCTGCAACGTTTGCTTATTGATTACCTGTTCAAGACTTGTGACAGTTGGTCAGCAGCAAGAATGGGACTGGGGACCCTCAAAATATACGGCAAGTATGTGAAATATAGGCAGTCTCGTGGAGGATGGTGCCATTAACCTAAGGT
>NW_003852978.1:0-1061 GCF_000181295.1 Otolemur garnettii
GGGATGATAGTAGTCATTTCCATTATCACCAACTTAGTAGGAGGGCAGGTTTACAGTCCGAACTAGTGGCTAAGAGTAATACTTATTTTGCAAGTTGCAAAGCCATCCAAACGTCTTGACATGCCTTCTTTAAATCTTTATTTCACACCAGGAAAAATCAGAGAGAAGACACGCACCCATTTCATACACCTTGCATTCATGAAATAATTTTAACAAAAGGGGATTCCTTAATTACAAGTATTAATTTTGATTCTTGCAATTTTTGATAAATAATATTAAAGCCCACTAAATATTCATTCAAAGTCTTAGTAAAGAAAGGATTCTTAAATTCCTTAGTTACTCCTCATTTCTGGCCTAAAGCTTATTTGAAAGTCTAGCTTCTTTATCAGCCTTGTCACCATAGTTCTATGCCAGGTTTTCCTATTTTTCAACTCAAAATGTTTAGAGCAGTGGTTCTCAATCTTCCAAATGCTGTGATGTATTTTCATTGTTAGAAAGGGGTCACGACACACAGCTTGAGAACCACTGGCTTAGAGAGAGAAATGGCTTGTGTGAAAAAGATTGACTGTTTTTAAACTATTACTTGTTTTTACATCAATTTTCACGTTTATTTTATTCTATTAGACTGTAATATTTACATTTAACTGAAGATTTTATTTCTTATTTATAGTGTTTTTCAAGTAGAGGAGATAAGATTCAGAGTTCTGAAGGTTAAATTCCTTAATGCATTTCAGATATGTATACCACTACATCCTTCTTGATACCCACAATATCATTCAGAATTTCATAAGGCTCTAGGGCTTTGGAGATGGTCATATACTCAAGAAAGAGTGGCACCTTCACGATCATGGATACCCCAGTGCCAGGTTTGCCACTCTTGTAGGGTCCCTCTTTGGGATGCCTCCTAACCACCCCCTCTTAGACTTTGTCTAGACTCAGAGAAGCCTGGCTTTGGGGAAGCCCTCTAGGTTTCAGTCTGACTCAGACTCAGAGGTGCTTTATGTTTGATCAATACCCCAAGGGTCAGGCAGTGCAGAGACACCTGCCTGCCATGCTTCAGA
>NW_003852978.1:3458-7081 GCF_000181295.1 Otolemur garnettii
ATATGTCTGCTTCAGAGGTTCTCTCTCCCTAAGAAATGGTGCCTTCTGTAGGTGTTTCCTGAATGTACTCTGTGCCAAACATGTCCAGCTGGTGGCCACAGGGACATGAATCAGGTCTGGTTTCTGTGCTCAAGGGACTATCTTGGTCTAGAGGCTGAGAGATCCCCTTAAGTGCATTGGGGAAGGGAAAGAGAAATTGCCAAAGAGGAGAGTCAGAAAGGCTTTTTGGTGGAGGTAATCCTTGACCATAGTAAGAAAGTAACATCTAGAAAGCCCTCAAATGTTGAAATAAACTGAGCAGATGAATGAAGAGGGAAGAAGATTTCAGGTGGAGAACACCATATGTGGCAGCTGCTCAGAGGAGAGTCAGCCTGCAAGTTTCCATTCATTCGACAAGAGTTTCTTGAGCCCACAATGCAGAGAGCACCAAGAATGTGGGGACCCATAGTGAGGAGCAGGGAGACAGCTACAGTCTGTGTCAGAGAGCAAGGACTTCTCAAGGAGGTGGCTGAGGCAGACCTGAAGGACTCAGTGGGGTTAGCCGCTCCTCCTATTTCTTAGACATGTTTGTGTCCTGAGCTGGACACTAATGATTCAGAGGTGTGTGCAGGTACCCTGCTTCTGCTGCTGAGCAAAAAGTTCTGAATGCTCAGTGCTTCCAAGGAGAGGGGCCAGACCCCTGCAGACTTAGGCTCATTCTGGGCCTCTGGGGAAGCCCCACAGCCTTGGCAGTGCCTACCTTGCCCTCACACTCTGAGTCAGTCCTGCTAACCACCTTAGTCTGTGTCGCCGGTCCCATGTGAAGGGAGAGGACATGATTTTAGAAAACCAAGGGCAAGGAGTTTAGGCCACAATGACCCCTCAGCCCCGCTCCAGGAAATGTTTGGAGCCCAGGCCTTGTGGGGATTGAAGTGATTTGAGGTGGTACTAGAGGTGGATGAGGAGATCTACTGGGCTGTTTCTAATTTTCCCCCTGACTGGCATGCGTCAGAGGGAGCAGAGCGAGGCGCGTCCTGAAGAGCAGAAGCTGGAGTTTCTTCAGGGTCTGGGGAGCTGTCTGCTGAGTCTTCTGGGCGCTGCTCCCCAGCGCTCAGATCATAGCCTCCCCAGCCACATGTACTACCGCTGCCCAGCCAGCCAGCGCATTAAAGATTTAAACTAGTGGCTGGCCCAGTGGCTCAAGCCTGTAATCTCAGCACTTTGGAAGGCTGTGGCAGGAGGACTGCTTGAGCTCAAGAGTTTGGCACCAGCCTAAGCAAAAGTGATCACTGAAATAAGGCATGCCCCCAGAAAGCAGGCTCCAGCAGAACCAGATCCTCTCTATGACAGTCGAGCACTGGAAGCAGGAATGCCCCCTCCTTGAGACAGGAGACCATATTCACCTTTGGGACTAGTGGCCCCTCTGAGCTGGCATCTTTCATTCTCATGGATCTTCTGGGACTACTTCAGTCTGACTAATGGACCCTGGCTTCAAAACTGACTCCACTTCATAATATCAAGATGGCTGGGCCTTGAGTAACTCATTGTCACAGGTAAACAGGTTGATTTCTGATCAACATCAGAGCCAATTACTCTACTATTCTTCCTAAACTTTTGGAACCTCTACTTCCCTCCCCTATCTCCATCATCAGAGTAAAAGGGGAGATCCAACCGCCCTGTGTACTCCATGGTTCCTCTGCTTGCTGGGAGATCAGGTCTTCACGGATTCTTTCTAGTACTACTCAACTGTGCTATTCCCTACTGGGAAGCAAATCTTATGTTTAGGTTAGACCATCAACTCCCTTAAAAGCACAGACTTTTAGACTCTTCCCAGACTCTTAGAAAAGGCTTAACTAAAACTTCACATGCAATTTTTTTCCTTCCCTTGATATAAACACACAAAGACACAATATTTAGACCTAACGTCCTAACTCTGGACTTTCAAAATATAAATTTCCTGCCTTGTTTTCCCTAAAAAATATCTAGTTCTGTCTGTCCATCTGTATGGTTGTGTGTGTGTACATATATAAAATATATATATGCCATGTGCATGTAATGTTTAGTACCAAAATACATTTAAAATATCAAGTTAATTGACTTTAATTTTTTTATCGTTTAGGATTCTTTTAGGATACAAAGAATTAGGTTACACTGATCATAGTTATTAGGTAAATTCCCTCTTGTAATTGTGTCTGTCCTCCAAGAGATGGGCCATATACTACAACTCCCATCCTCCTCCCTCCCCCTTTCTCCCCATTCCTCCTGCCTCTGCCTCCCCCCCTTATATTAGACTATCTATTGCATTCATATTAGAATTGAGTACATTGGATTCTTCTCCATTCTTGTGATGCTTTACTAAGAAGAATGTTTTCCACCTCCATCTGAGTTAATACAAAAGATGTAAAGTGTCCATCTTTTTAATGGTGAAATGAAACAGAGCCGCGGAGATAAAAAGGTGGACCCCACTTTGATGCAATAATTGATAAAATTTATTACACCTGCAGGGGGCTGAGACACCAGGAAGGCATCCAACCAGGAATGGGAGGTGAAAAGCCTTATTATACTATTAATTTGCAGGGTCAGCAAGCTAGCGCAATACAGAAGCCAATCATAGCGGTCAATGCAGGGTCGCTGGGTGGGGGTACATATTGGTTCATGAATCACAAAGTACATCACAAGTTTATTACTTCATAGGTCATAGGATGGGGGTTACATAGTTCAGGGGGTACAAAACAAGTGTTAGGCAAGTTTCTGAGAACAGCTTGGAACTTTTCACCTGGGGCTTTAGTTGAAATCCACCACTCCCTTCCTTTTCTTTTCTTCAGGCTCCTTCCCAGAGTTTAGCTTCTCCTCTCTTGTGGGGACTGAGGCTAAAAGGCTTAGGAGAAATTGCCTTATCCAGGGGTGAGGGGCTTGTTGCATTCTCTATTAGTCTTGGGGGGACTGAGGGCTAGGGGCTCAGCTATTATAATGGCTGAATAGTATTTCATGGTATATATACCACAGCTTATTAATCCATTCCTGGATTGGTGGGCATTTAGGTTGTTTCCACATTTTGGTGATTGTAAATTGAGCTGCAATAAACAGTCTAGTGCAATTGTCCTTATGATAAAAGGATTTTTTTTTTCTTCTGGGTAGATGTCTGCTAATGGGATTGCAGGATCAAATGGGAGGTCTAGTTTGACTTTTTTGAGGATTCTCAAAGCTTAATTAAGTCCCATTTGTTAAGTTTTGTTGTTGCAATAACCACTGAAGTCTTTGTCATAAAGTCTTCCCTCAGTCCAACATCATCAAGAATTTTCCCCACACTTTCTTTTAAGATTTTTATCATTTTGTATCTTAGATATAAGCCTCTTATCCATTTTGAGTCAATTTTTGTAAGGGATGAAAGGTGTGGGTGGAGTTTCGGTCTTTTACATGTGGTTATCCAGTTCTCTCAGCACCATTTGTTGAATAGAGATTCTTTTCCCCGCTGTATGATTTTCTTTGGTTTATCAAAGATTGGATGGCAAATAGAGACTTGTTTCATCTGTTGGTTTTCCTTCCTGTCTTTGCAGGGTCGCTGCTTGCTCAAGGGGCTATTTTGGTTACAAAAGGGAGGGGGGCTGCAAGCTCTTAACAAATGGAGTAAGTCTGGTTCACTT
>NW_003852978.1:7101-9391 GCF_000181295.1 Otolemur garnettii
TTAGATAAAGTCCAAGTTGTAGTTGAGCCCTTCACCCAGAAGATGTGCCATCTACCTCTACATTATAACCATTAGGTGAGAGTTTACCAGATCCCCTCCTGCCTCCCTTCTTCCCATTCCCTTCTCCCTCTCAAATCCTTTCTGCCCCTTCTCCCAACCTTCCCCCCTTCAAATATTTTATCACAAACAGGAAAAAACCTCAAGGCTGGGGTAGTGGCTCATGCCTATAATCCTAGCACTCTGGGAGGCTGAGGCGGCAGGTGGATTGCTTGAGCTCAGGAGTTCGAGATCAGCCTGAGCAAGAGCAAGACCCCATTATCTACTAAAAACAGAAAAACTAATGAGGCCTTGTGGCAGATACCTGTAGTCCCTACTTGATAGGTGAGGCAAAAGGATTGTTTGAACCCAAGAGACTGAGGTTGCTTTGAGCTATGACGCCACAGCACTCTACTTAGGGCAACAGAGTCAGACTCTGTCTCGAAAACAAAAACAAAAACGCCTATGACTTTTAGTTCATGTGACTTCGGTAACATCCATAAGTAAACTAGTATTTAAATTGCTATTATAATAAAATGTAAACGTTTTAAGATTGTAATTAATACATCGTTAAAAATAACTACATACAAGACGGCCACTGAAAAACAGAATAAGCGATGTTACTACTACTTATACAATTGAGCGTGGTCTTGTACCATCTGAGACCTCCCCCGAAAGGTAGAGCTAATCACCCTTATTAGGGCCTTACTAGGTAAAGTAAACGACTGAACATTTATGCTGACCTTAAGTCTACCTATCATATCCGACAGTCTAGCGTGGCAATTTGAAAAAAGCTTCTCACGACGCAAGTTACTTCTATCAAAGGTACTAACCTGAGACTCACACAACTCTTAAATGACAACTTACAAAGCTTTCCTTAAAACGACGATAATACTGGATAAACAACCTTCCCTATGCTCTTTACAGATCTTTACAGACACCACATCTGCCGTAAAGTGGCAGGCCAGTCTCATTCAAGATGGAGATGCCCTGGAAGTAGTCCAGAAAGATCCAGAAAAGGGCTATTTCTTAGCCCTTTTAAACTCACCTGTCCCTTTGACCTCAATTTCCTCACCCTCACCTAAAACTTACTTCCAATGGTTGAAATCACTTAACAAATTCCTTGAAAATATACATATGCTCGCCTTCCTCAACCCCTTAATTTAAAGAGAACTCAACATTTAAAACCTAGAGTGTGGGCTTTACTTAAAGATCTCCCAAGACAATCGTGGCCCCTCTATCATTTGCAAAAAAGTCCTTGTTCTCCTTATACTTCTCTTGTCATTCTACAAATATCGCCCCATCCTAACTTATGTATCAGGCTGGTCCATTTTTGCCAATACTCACAAGTCTGATAATACCCTGACAGTGGAGTTCCCTAACTCCACTGCAGGCATTCTGTGACATCCCTATTTGCTCACAGTGCAAAAATCCTTCCAGCTAGTCAAAATTGTGGACTCTTATCATGTGTGGCCATAATTTTCTTAGTTAACGTCTCTCTTAGAACTAACGACTCTGCATTTAATACTCATTTTCGGACCCTATATTCTCCACTATTTTATAACATTTGTACAAAACCAAATTAGAGCCCTTATTGTTTTGGCCCAGGCGAAACTACTCTCGAGTCCATTGATAAGAATATCAATTCTAATAGAAGGGAGGGGATGAAAAACGGTGTTGCTAATAAACTGTCTCACGGAGAATGGCCCTCCCCCACATCCCATCCAACGACGTTCTTGAGAAACTGATAAGTCAGCCTGACAGAGAAGAGGAGAAAACAGGAAAACCCAGCACAGCCACGTCACAGCCGCCTTTTGCTATCAACTGACAACAATAACGAATTCTTCCCCTTTATGCCAATAAAAATCCCAATCCCTTACCCCTGGGGGCAATACTTCTCTCTTCCTTTCGCATCCGGGACCCTTTCCTCCCTTAAAAAGGAAAATAAACTGTTTTTCCAAACCTGTCATTATCTACGTGTTGAGATTCTCTCTAAACTATTCTACAAGTTCTGCTCTAACAGAAAAGTCAAAGAATGAGATTCTTGTTTTCATGGCTTGTACCCAGAGTGCAGGGCACAAGTCTGCGAAAGCTCCTACAGAAAATCAACATCTTTCTATCTGGAAAAATCAGGGGACAGAATGTGGGGCGACACAGCTGCTAAAAAGAGTTAAGGGAGGAACCCCTGAAAGGAGAGCAAGAAGGGAGGAGGAACAGTTCCAATCTGTGCCCAGATCTCATCTCGTTTTGGTTA
>NW_003852978.1:10496-14108 GCF_000181295.1 Otolemur garnettii
GACAAACAATTCTCTGTCCTTGCGAAGGTTTATACAAAGTAACGCATACTGTTGGGGTGTGAGCAGATTTAAATCCCTTGGGTCACTCGGAAAAGACCTGAAGCTGGGCCAGACAATCAGAGCATTCTTAGGATATACTGGTTCGTAATGTGGACTCCTCTCCGAAAGGGTCAGCGATGCAAATGACTTAGCCAACTCTGAAAGAAAGAACATTTGACCCCTTTTTGATTTCACCCCTCACATCTGGAAAAGGCCATATTAGGCTGCGCCTAAATTTCACTTAATAGGGTACAGTTCAGGCCACAAAGTCAGACACTTCACCCTTCCCTGACTCTATGTCAAGGTTTCCGAAGATTCACCATTTAAAGCCCTTCTTTGGGATCATGAATGATGTTCTTCTATTCAGGAAAATGCTTCCTCTTCCGTGTTTGACTAGGTTGTTCCTGGAGTTGTAGTAAAATGTAAAACATTCTCTTTTAAATTCAAATCATCATGTTTTATCTTCCTGCAGAGGCACTAACCCCAATCCAAACAAGCCTCACCCAACACTGGTTCTTGACTCCCAGAGTTGATGTAATGCTAAAGTAAGGCACAAGGTCATTGTTATAGTGAGGCTCTAGCAAATTCCAAGTAGAGAATTGTAATAAAGGAATTCATTGCCAAATTTTCCCCTTCCTTCTTCATTTCTGGAAAATCACCATTAACAAAATACCTAATTTGGGTTTTTTATCACCCAATAAAATCTTTCCCTATATGACAAGCACAGAGAATTAAAGAAAGTAAATTTCAGCGGGTGTGAAGAGCTCAGGGCTACAGAGAATGAAGACGGACGTGGAGATGTGAAGAGGCAGAGAGGACAGGAGGAAAGAACTCGCTCCCTCTTACCTTCGACTGTATTTGCCGCCATGTTGACTCGTTCCTTACCCACGGTTTGGGATGCAGGAGAACACTGCACAGAAGAAAGACTGCACTTTAATCACACAGAGACTACCATACAACTCTTCTCCCTTAAACACCTCCGTGATTTTGGTGCTATACTCCATTCTTGGTTTGGAAGAGCAAAAGTGGACAATAGGCAACTTGGAAGTAGCTCTTGTTATTATGCTTTTCAAAATGTCATGTTTAACCTTTTCTTTTTACATCCCAGGACTTTCTTACTCTTATCATCCACTCCAAAAAAAAATGGCATTCTCCAGTTTTTGTAAATGCAGAAACTTATCAGGGAATTAAGGGGTGTTTTTTTTTTACATATTCTTGGATTTTTTTTGCATTGAACTGATTAAACTCTATGGATTGAAACTCAGAAAAAGGCAAGATTTCACCATATTTAAGCCAGTTCATTTGGAAATGTTTGTAAACAGGATTTCATTTAGAAAGGCTCCGCTGGCCAGATTTGAGATTTGCACTAGGTGGCGATCTTCCTCCGTTAATCAGACTATATTATATACTTTTTTTTTCTGAGACAGACTCACTTTGTCTCCCTCTGTCGCCCTCTGGCATCATAGCTCGCAACAACCTCAAACTCCCCAGCTCGGCTCCGCACCTGTAGCTCAGCGGCTAGAGCGCCAGCCACATACACCGGAGCTAGCAGGTTCGAACCCAGCTTGGGCCTGCCAAACAACAATAACAGCTACAACCAGAAAACAGCTGGGTGTTGTACTCAGCTCCTGTACTTGGGAGGCTGAGGCAAGAGAATCGCTTAAGCCCAAGAGTTTGAGGTTGCTGTGAGCTGTGACACCATGGCACTCTACTGAAGGTGAGTAGTAAGATTCTCTCTCAAACAAACAAACAAACAAACAAACAAAAACCTCCCAGGCTCCAGCCATTCTCTTGCTTCAGCATCCAGAGAGGTTGGGACTACAGGCACAGGTCATCACTCCAGAGCTATTTTTGGAGATGTGGTCTGCCTCTGGCTCAGACTGTTCTCCAACTCCTGAGCTCAAGTAATCCACCCACCTCGGCATCCCAGAGTGCTGGGATTACAGGCATGAGCCACTACACCCAGGCAATCAGACTATATTTTGACTCTTTTTTTTTCTCACTCACATGCAGAAATTTTTTTTATTTTCTCTATACATATACATGTGTTTATTTGGTTTCCACCTAAAATTCAATAACAATAACAATGTTTAAGATAAAGACTAGAAACAAAAACCTCATAAAGAACAAATGAAGATAAAAACATTTGGAAAAGAAATCAGACAATTGTTGCAACAAAATATTGAGCAGTAATAATAATAATAATGCAAAAAAATAAACATTCACATTATCAGATAAAAATATGTCTACCATAGAATGCTTTGACTCTGAGGTTCAGTATGGAGTCATCAGTTAACTTCTTTCTTTTTTTCCAAAGTCTCAAAAAATAGACCATAACATTTATAAATGAAAATAGAAGATAATGTCAAAAAACAGATAATGCCAAATCTTATAGACAATAGAAAAAGAAGAAATACTTCAAAATCATTCTACGTCATCTGGATATACCTGATATTACAATTGGAAAAAATGTATTATTATAAAGGGAAATTACAAACATGTTTCACTTATAAATGAAGAAGCAATATCCTAAACAACATATTAACAAGTTGAATTAAAAATTATTGTTCAAAATAATGTACTTTGGTCAAAATTAAATCCAATTTATGTGAGAATTAGTCCCTATTTTCTTTTCTTTTTGTTTCCTTTCCCTCATCCCCTCCCTTCTTCTCTGTCTGCTCTCTCCTTCCCCCACCCCCCACCGTGTCATTAATTGTCATTAATTATCCTCATATCAAAGTTGAATACATAGGATTCATGCTTCTCCATTCCTGTGATGCTTCACTAAGAATAATATGTTCCACCTCCATCCAGGTTAATACAAATGCTGAAAAATATCCATTTTTTTAAATGGCTGAATAGTATTTCATGGTGTACATATACCATAGCTTGCCAATCCATTCCTGGGTTGAGGAGCATTTAGCCTGTTTCCACATTTTGGCGATTGTAAATTGAGCTGCGATAAACAGCCTAGTATAAGTGTCTTTATAATAAAAGGTTTTTTCCCTTCTGGAGAGATGCCCAATAATGGGATTGCAGGATCAAACGGGAGGTCTAGGTTCAGTTCTTTGAGGTTTCTCCATATTTCCTTCCAAAAAAAGTTGTATTATTTTGCAGTCCTGCCAGCATCTGCAGTTTTGAGATTTGTGTGATATGGGCCATTCTCACTGGAGTTAGACGATATCTCAGTGTGGTTTTAATTTGCATTTCTCTAGTGATTAGGAATGATGAGCATTTTTTCATATGTTTGCTAGCCATTTGTCTGTCTTCTTTAGAGAAGGTTCTGATCATCTCTCTTCCTCATTGATATGGGATTGTTGGCTTTTTTCATATAGATTAATTTAAGTTCTCTATAGATGCTAGTTGTCTGATTCAAAATATGCAAGTATCCTTTCCCATTGGGTAAGTTGTCTTTTTGCTTTGGTCATTGTCTCCTTAGCTGTACAGAAGCTTTTCAAGTTTAATTAAATCACATTTGTTTGCTTTTGTTGTTGTTGCAATTGCCATGGCAGTCTTCTTCAAAAAGTCTTTCCCCAGGCTGATATCTTCCAGTGTTTTTCCTATGCTTTCTTT
>NW_003852978.1:14896-16985 GCF_000181295.1 Otolemur garnettii
ATTTTAATAGGGATGGCATTGAATCAGTAGATTGCTCTGGGAAGTATAGACATTTTAACAATGTTGATTCTTCCCAGCCATGAGCATGGTATGTTCTTCCATTTGTTAAAGTCCTCTGCTATTTCCTTTCTTAGGGTTTCACAATTTTCTTTTTTTTTCTTTATTAAATGATAGCATGTACATTAATGCAATCATGGCATATAGGGTGGTGTTTTCATATACAATTTGAAATATTTTCATGAAACTTGTTAACATAACCTGTATGTCATTTTCTTAGTAATTGTGTTATGACGTTTATATTCTACTTTTAGAAAGATTCACTTGTACCCTTGAAAGATAAACCATAGGGAGGGTGATTGGAGGGATCACAATTTTCTGTATAGAGGTCCTTCACCTCTTTTATTAGGTATATTCCTAAGTATTTCCTTTTACTCTGGGGCTATGGTAAAGGGAGTTGTGTCCTTAATTAGCCTCTCATCTTGGCCATTGTTAGTGTATACAAAGGCAACTGACTTGTGGGCATTGATTTTATATCCTGAGACATACTGTATTTTTTGATGACTTCCAAGAGTCTTGTGGTTGAGTCTTTAGGGTTCTCTAAGTATAAGATCATATCGTCAGCAAAGAGGGAGAGTTTAACCTCCCATGCTCCCATTTGGATGCCCTTTATTTTCTTGTCTTTCCTAATTGCATTGACTAGAACTTCCAGCACTAGGTTGAATAGTAATGGTGACAGAGGACAACTTTGTCTGGTTCCAGTTCAAAGTGGAAAAGCTTTCAGTTTAACTCCATTCAGTAAAATATTAGCTGTGGGTTCGTCATAGATAGCTTCAATCAGTTTAAGAAGTGTGCCACCTATGCCTATACTCTTCAGTGTTCTAATTAGAAAAGGATGCTGGATTTTATCAAATGCTTTCTCTGCATCTATTGAGAGGATCATATGGGCATTGTTTTTGTTTCTGTTGATATGGTGAATAACGTTTATGGATTTATGTATATCAAACCAGCCTTGCATCCCTGGGATGCTTTTTTTTTTTTTTTTGGCCAGGGTGGGTTTGAAGCCACCACCTCCGGTATGTGGGGGCAGCGCCCTACTCCTTTGAGCCACTGGGGCCACCCCCCTTGGATGAACATTTTGAATCTTTTTCTTGGATTTCAGGAAACAGAATGCATCAACCATTAGGAAAACTGGTGGGGATCAACTAGCCTTAGGCAGAAACCCAACAGAAACAGAAATGGACTGTGATAGCAGCGACCTCTAGGGAACTAAAATCATAGAGCCCTTTGTACTTTTCCCATAGCACCCTTGCATTTTACAGACCTCCTTGGGAGGAGGCCATTTTTATTCTCATTTCTTTGTCTCTACATTACAACTTCCCCTCAGTGTAATGCCAGTTTTAATTGTAATTTTTACTCCCTAGATTAAGGACAATAATTTACAGTGGTTGGGCACTGCGGTCACAGTATAACTGTTGGTCACAATCACCTACAGAACTTTTTTCTCAACCCTACAATTCCCCAAACTCTGGAACCCTGGGCCTTCAGCGTCCTGGGATCTATCCAAAGACACATGACCCTGCTGGCCTCCAGGCTGGCCATCCCGTTCTGTCCCATTCTGCCAGGCTGGCCATCTGGTTCTCCCAGGCTGGCCATCCTGTTCTCCCTGGTTGGCTGTTCCATTCTCCCAAGCTGGCCGTCCTGTTCTGCCAGCCTAACCTTCCCATTTTATCCGGTTCTGCTAGGCTGGCTATCCTGTTGTCCTAGGCTGGCTGTCCGGTTCTCCCCAAGCAGAAACCCAGGTTGGTGTATAGGGGTTCTTTCTACCTTCCTGCTGGAGCAGGTGCACAGGCGAGGCCCACCCACAATCCCTTCACCCAGCCCCACGCCCCGCCATCCAGTGCTCCATGGTCTGCCTTTTAGTGAATTTTCGGGGCAAACTAGCTGGGCCTCACAGGAAGAAGAGAAATGCACAGATGGTACGCTAGGTCGCCAGTAGCTCTCCACTGTCTCTGCCCAGGTCACCAGCCTCTAGGGAGTCAGGTAGTACTTGACCACTGAGGCCTGGGGAGAAGCGGGAACTCTGAGGACC
>NW_003852978.1:17322-17793 GCF_000181295.1 Otolemur garnettii
TTTTTTCTTTTTTGTTTTCAGCCTCCTCCCTCCTTCCCACCCTTGTCCCATCTCCTCACTCCTGCCTGTCATCTATGGATGTAAATTACAGTAAAAGCAAGAATAAGTATCACTAAGGAGAGAGAGCTTTTCCAGGCCCACGCAGCTGTCCTGCTCTTGTGCTACCACTGCAGCGGGCCGGGTCCTTCCTCCCGCCCCCTCATCTCCGGGCACCTGCTGTCCCACCTTCCTGGAACCCTTCCAAGGGACTGCCAGAGCTCTCATCCCGGCGTTACACTTCCAGCCCGCTCCAGTTGCTCCAGATCTCAACCTGGGGGTCTGTTCCCACCACCCCAGAAAGTGGGTCTTGGAGATGGGGGCAAGAATTTGAGCCTCCACTTTTGTCCCAGATCCCTGCTCCTGTCTGTCCAACCTGCTGCTGGTAAGCTGATCCATCCGGCTGCCATCGTTTTGTGGCTGGGTTTATCCAGC
>NW_003852978.1:18025-19205 GCF_000181295.1 Otolemur garnettii
GAGGCAAGATGGCTGACTAAAGCCAGCTTTTGGCACTGGCTCCCTTCCATAGGGAGAAATTATAGCCAGAAATAACCCAATAAAGCGAAAGATCAGGAGCTGAGCTGAGAGAGAGGATCAATAGGTTTGCATCACTCCTGCTGCAACAATCTGGGACTCCAAGGAAACAAATTTCAGGTACAAAACCCATCCCAAAGAAGATGGGAATCCTTCACCTCCCCTCCCCCACCAGCACCCCCAGGAGAGCAGCTTGAGGCAGTAGAGAATAGAGGACCTTTTGTTTCACCAAAGAGGAGATAACTACTGAGAGCCAGAACTCTGCAAGACCAGGCAGTCTCTTGCCTGGGCCAAAAGTTGATCTAATATTGTCCCTACCTTCCTGAACTCCCAATCCACCCCTTCCCCCTCTCCTGGCAGTCTGGAAGACTACCTCCTGCAACATCTGAAGTGTTTGGCAGATTTTTGCTAGGGCGGGCACCTCATGAGCTGTGGGACAGTTGCACTGAAACTATAACTTTAATAGAGGTGGGGAGTCACAAGGGGAGAGAGACTTGCCCCGTGTTGGAAAGAGCATAGCTCAGTCCCTGCTACTGACCACCAGAGACCGCAACCCATGGGCTCCATGGCCAGGCAGCCTGAAGTGGGCAGCTCAGCTCGCCAACCCCGTCCTGTGACTGGCAGCTGTGGAGGTGACTCCCACCTGGCTCCTGTGACCCAAGGACCCAAGTGGCCCACGGCTGGTGACTCTGCCCTCCAGCTCCCCTTCTGACTCCTGCTACCTGCAGCCCTCACCACCAGTGACACCTGCCCAGTTCCTGCAACCCCTCAAGCCCCGAGGTGGGGGTCAGCAGCTCTGCCCTTTGGTTTTCCCGCCTGGACCCCATGACCCTTGCTGTGATGGCAATGCCCTCCAGCTCCCCGCTGGCTCCTGAGACCTGAACACAGTAGTACCCCAGGCAGGTGGAACCACCCCAACAGAGGCAGCACTACCCCTGACAATGGTAGCAGCTCTATGGTCTCTCACACTGGGGTCAAATTGAGCTACCAATGGACCCCCCTGCCTAGATGCTAAAGACTTTTTGAACTCTCCCACCTGAGAGTTTTTGATCAGTGTTTGTGGCCACTGGGACATTTGGTTTGGAACTCTTAATCTGGGCTAATGACCCAGGGAACCACCAAG
>NW_003852979.1:0-1109 GCF_000181295.1 Otolemur garnettii
CTGCCCAAAAAACAATTAAAGAGGTAGCAGAGTACCCCAGTCAGTAGGTAGAAATAGCAATCAGAAGTGGGTTTGAACCCAAGCTTCTGTCTCCTAACTGGATGAACTTGACTTTGTATGACTGTTTTCATATTTATAGAAAGGTTCTCCTCTTCATTGTGTGGAATTTTCATGAAGGTCTTATGAGCTGTGTCTAAAATAATAGTGAAAGTACAGTACAAATTCAGTAAATTAACTCCATTAGCAAGATTGGATTGTCACTATGCACTAACAATTAATTTTTTTTCAAGTCTGCAGGATTAAATATTTTTACCAACTCAAAAATCCATAAACCACGTTTGTGTCACATGCCTCAGTTATATTCAAGAATGCCTATGCCTATGGCTTTAGGAGGTAAGGGTGTGATTTATTTGCCTGCTAGAATAATAAAAGAAAAATTATGCTTTATTGTGTTGGGTTGAGATTAAAAGCTATTTTTCTAAGTATTAGATCTTGCCACTGCAGAAACTTCTTGGCAAGTTATCATCAAATAACATTTTTCTTTCAAAAATATAATTTTTGAGTGATTATTGTTATTCTCTCTCTGGCATCAAAATTGGCTACATTTTTGTCCTAGCCTTCAATAGTCTTGATACTTCAAATTCACCCTGTGTGCTATGGATTCACTCCTTGAATTAGTCAAAATAAGATAGATTATATTGCAATAACAAACAAACCCCTGCATCTCAGAAGCTAAGCATAACAGTTTAGTTTTTGCTCACACAAAACCTATTTGAGAGTCTAGCAGCTAGCTCTCCAGAACAACTCCCTGCCAAAGAGTGAGTCAAGGATAACCAGTCTGCTTTCCTCTGGTTACTCTACCATCTCCAATGTGCCTTTCTTCATGACCAAGGAAAAGAAGGAGCAGAACTGCACTTGGCTTTTATGGCCAGGAGTAGAGATGGCTTATACCCCTTCTGACCATGATCCTCCCCTACCTGCAAGGGGGGCAGAGAAATGGGGAGGATCATGTGTATATTAACTGTCTTTGTCATATTTTTTCCAATGGAAATCAAAGTGATTTTTGCTATATTGAGCAAAATAAAATAATTCAACTTTTGGCAGGCATA
>NW_003852979.1:1704-6739 GCF_000181295.1 Otolemur garnettii
TTTATATCTAAAGTCAGGATGGCAACACCAAACTCCCTGAGGTGTTGCAATTATAAAATGAAAGAGATGCAATTATGATTCTATGTAATAGCATGTTTTGTTTTTTAAAAAAACTGAGCTTTATTGATTTTTATATTCTTTAATGCCAAGCAAATGGTACCTTCTTTTCAACCTTAAGAGAAAGCATGTTAACAAATAATCCACAAAACTTAGAGTATCATCACTACAGTTTTATCCCCCATATCCTGTAACATTCTATATAAATTTTTCTTTTGGTTTTGTTACCTATCCATTTTTTCTTCCTCATTTTAATCAACTTAATCCTGACCATCAAGAGAGCTACTAGACTCACAAGTAGGTTTTGTGTGGGCAAAAACTAAAAATCATACCTAGATTACTAAACAAAGTTCTAATTTTGCCTTTCTTGTCTGCAGGCTTTCGCTACTTCTATGTAATCTGTCTACCCTTAAACATTGTTTTTCTCATGTCACATATTTCTCAGATGTAATCACTACTTACGCAGAATTCAAAGAGCTATTACAGTTAAAGCTTTAAAAGAGCATATCTAACTCTATTATTTTATACATCTATTTATAAATATGTCTTTATGTATAATTATCTTAAAAATGATAACTATGGCAATCAGAAGGCATATGAGATATAATACTAAAATAAATATGTTTAAGATAATATAAAAGATATATTTAAAGATTTTATATATATCTTCATATATATCTTTAATATATATTCTTTCTAATCTCTGGAGTACCACATGAGATCATCATTTCAGTATAAGAGTAATGTTTGGTACATTAAGTTACTATTTATCCTTCCCTTCATCTTACAGCTGCATTTGCTCTTTTTGTTTTGCTTTTTTATTGTTGGGGATTCATTGAGGGTACAAGAAACTAGGGTTACACTGATTGCATTTGTTAGGGAAAGTCCCTCATCCCCCTCCCTCCTTCTCTCTCTCTGCTCTCCCCTCCCCCTAACCCCCACTAGGTCATTAATTGTCCTCATTCAAAATTGAGAACATAGGATTCATGCTTCTCCATTCTTGTGATGCTTTCCTAAGAATTATATGTTCCACGTCCATCCACGTTAATACAAAGGACATAAAGTCTCCATCTTTTTTAATCACTGAATGCCATTCCATGGTATACATATACCACAGCTTGTTAATCCATTCCTGGGTTGAGGGGCATTCAGGCTGATTCCACATTTTGGTGATAGTAAATTGATCTGCAATAAACAGTCTAGTGCAAGTAGTAGACTGTCCTAGCAAGTCCTTGTGGTAAAAGGACATTTTTCCTCTGGGTATATGTCCAGTAATGGGATGGCAGGATCAAACAGGAGGTCTAGCTTGAGTTCTTTGAGAATTCTCTATACTTCCATCCTAAAAGGTTGCATTAGTTTGCAGTCCCACTAGCAGTGTAAAAGTGTTCCCTTCTCTCCACATCCATGCCAGCATCTGCAGCTTTGAGATTTTGTGATGTGGGCCATTCTTGCTGGGGTTAGATGGTATCTCAGAGTGATTTTGACTTCCATTTCTCTAATAATTAGGGATGATGAGCATTTTTTCATATGTTTGTTCGCCATTCGTCTGTCTTCTTTAGAGAAGGTTCTATTCATGTCTCTTGCCCATTGACATATAGGATTGTTGGATTTTTTCATGTGGAGTAACTTGAGTTCTCTATAGATCCTAGTTATCAAGCTTTTGTGTGATAAATATGCAAATAACCTCTCCTATTGTGTAGGTTGTCTATTGCTTTGGTTGTTGTCTCCTTAGTTGTACAGAAGCTTTTCCGTTTCATTAAGTCCCATTTGTTTAGTTTTGTTGTTGTTGCGATTGCCACAGAAGCCTTCTTCATAAAGTCTTTCCCCAGGCCAATATCTTCCAGTGTTTTTCCTATGTTTTGTTTGAGGATTTTTGATGTTTCATGCCTTAAATTAAGTGTTTTATCCATCTTGAATCAATTTTTGTGAGTGGAGAAAGGTGTGGGTCGAGTTTCAGTCTTTTACATGTGGATATCCAGTTCTCCCAACACCATTTATTTATGTTTGTTTGTTTGTTTGTTTGTTTGTTTGCAGTTTTGGCCAGGGCTGGGTTTCAACCCACTACCTCTGGCATATGGGGCCAGCACCCTACTCCTTTAAACCACAGGTGCCACCCCCAGCTCTTCTTTGAAGGTTTGAATTCTGGTGTGAAGCCATCCGGACTAGGGCATTTTTTGTTGGGAGATCTTTTGTTTCTTTGATCTCAGCTTGAAATTGGTCTGTTTAGGAGCTCTATTTCTTCCTGGATAAGTCTAGGGAGAGGGTGTGATTCCAAATATTGATCCATTTCCTTCATATTGTCAAATTTCTGGGCATAGAGTTTCTTGTAGTATTCAAAGATAATCTCTTGTATCTCTGTGGCATCTGTTGTTATTTCCCCTATATCATCTCTGATTCGGGTTACTAGAGATTTTACTTTTCTATTTCTGGCCAAAGGTTTATCTATTTTATTTATTTTTCCAGAAGTCAACTTCTTGCATCATTAATTTTCTTATTGATTCTTTTGTTTTCAATTACATTAATCTCTGGTTTACTTTTGGATATTTCTTATCTTCTTCTGGGTTTAGGCTTAGATTGTTCCTTTTCAAATTCCATAAGATGACTTGTGAGTTTGTTGATATGCTGTTGTTCTGGTTTTCAGATGCAGGCATATAAAGTGATAAATTTTCCTCTCAGGACTGCTTTTGCTATATCTTACAGGCTTTGGTAGCTTGTGTCTTCCTTGTTGTTATGCTCAAAGAAGTTAATAATTTCCTTTTTTATTTTTTCCTGAACCCAGCTGTCATTCAGCATAAGGTTTAATTTCCATGCTTTTGTGTGGGGTTGAACGTTCTTGTTGGAGTTAAGTTCCACCCATAATGCCTTGTGGTTTGAGAAGCTACCAGGTAAAATTTCAGTTCTTTTGATTCTGTTGAGGTTTGTTTTGTGTCCTAGGATATGATCATTTTGGAGAATGTTCTATGGGCCAATGAGAAGACTGTATATTCTTTATCTTTAGGATGGATATGTTTATCAAGCATAGTTGTTCTAGGGTCTGATTTAAGTATCTTATATCTTTGTTTAATTTCTGTTTAGAGGATCTGTCCAGCTCTGTAAGAGGAGTGTTAAAGTCCCCTGCTATTATGGTGTTATAGGATATCATATTGCTCAGACTAATTAAGGTCTATTTCAAGAATCTGGGAGCATTTAAGTTGGGTGCATAAATATTTAGATTTGAAACATCTTCTTGTTATATTTTTCCCTTGACCAATATAAAATAACCAACTTTGTCTTTTCTTTACTTTAGTTGCTTAAATCCACATGTATCTGGAAATAAGATTGCAATCTTCTGAATTCCATTTGCTTGAAAAATTGTCTTCCAAACTTTAACTCAGTTTTAATTTGTCTTTTGATGATAGGTGTATTTCCTGCAGGCAACAAATGGATGGCTTGTGTTTTTTAATCTAGTCAACCAATCTATGCCTCTTTAGTGGGCAGTTCAAGCCATTAACATTTATTGAGATAATTGATAAGTGTGGTAGCATTCTATTCATCTTATTTTGTGAAAGTCCATTGCTTAGTTTTATCTTTTGCATCATTGTGGAAGCTAGGTTCTGTCCTTTAATTTCTGGATGCTTACTTTGCTGGTGGTCCATTGTGATGATCAATGTGTAGAACAGGTTGAAGTATTTCCTGTAAAGCTAGTCTTGTTGTAGCAAATTTTGTCAATGTTCATATCAGTAAAGAATTGATTTCTCCATCAATTTTAAAGCTTAGCTTAGCAGGACATGGAATTCTGGGCTGGAAATTGTTCTGCTTAAGTAGATTAAGGTAGGTGACCATTGTCTTCTTGCTTGAAAAGTTTCATTAGAGAAGTCTGTAGTCGCCCTGATGGATTTGCCCCTGTAGGTCAATTGGTGTTTACTCCTAGCAGCTCGCAAAATCTTTTTTGTCTTGACAGTTGACAGGTTCATCACAATGTGTCTGGGAGAAGCTCCGTTAGAGTTGAGGCGACCTGAGGTCTGATATCCCTCTGAAAGGAGTGTGTCACAATCTTTGGTGATATTTGGAAATTTTTCATTTATAATATTCTCTAGTATGGCATCCATTTCCTCTGGGGCATTCTTCTTCCCCTTCTGGGATACCTATAACTCATGAATGCTTCATAAAGTCCCATAATTCTGTCAGTGAACATTCTGCTTTCTCTCTCTTCTCTTCTGCCTCTTTAACTACATGAGTTTAAAGAGCGTTGTCCTCTACCTCTAAGATTCATTCTTCTGCATGATCTGATCTGTTGTTGATACTTTCTATTGCATCTTTAAGTTTCCTAATTAACTGCTTCAATTCCTTCAGTTCTGCTATATCCTTTCTTTATTCTTCATATAGTTCATCTCTTATTTGATTCTGTTTTTGGATTGCCTTTTGGTTATTTTCCACTTTCCCAGCAATTTCTTTCATTATTTTTTGGTTATTTTCCACTTTATCAGCAATTTCCTTCAGTGTTTTCATCATCTATATTTTAAATTCCCCCTCTGTCATTTCTAATATTTCTTTATAGGTAGAATCCTCTATAGTATCTACCTCATGGTCCCCTGAGGGGGGTTGCTCTGGACTGGTTTTTCATGTTGCCAGGATTTTTCTCTGATTTTTCCTCATGAAGATTCAAAAGATTTTATCTGTTAAAAATCTTTATCTTTTAAATTCTTTATCTTTTATCTGTTTCCTTGCCCTAATTTTCCTTTCACTTCCTCTTGCTCTTTAAGTTACCGTGCCTCTGGCCTAAGGTTTCCATGAGTCCTTTTGGTACAGGACCAAAACGATGAGAAGATTAAAGAGCAAGAATGGAAAAAAGACTTTTAGAAAAGAAAAAAGAGAAAGGAGAAGGGGTGAGTAAAAAGGAAGATAGGCAAAAAGAAGAGAGGCACAGAAAGAGGGAGACAAGTAATAAAGGTGTACAGTAGGGTACTTTGACTCAACCTTAAAAGCCTCCAACCTCTGG
>NW_003852979.1:7608-8534 GCF_000181295.1 Otolemur garnettii
CCCAACTTCTCCCAAGGTAGTTCAACCAAGTGCCCAAGTCCAAAAAAAAAAAAAAGCAACCCACAGGGAAGACCTGCAATCTTGCTGCTGTTGTAGTTACAGCTCCAGCAGCCATGGCCTCAGATCAAACAAATGCAAACACTTACTGTTTCTCCACTGCTTTTGTCCTCCTCCTGGGGTCCAGAAGTCTCTCACTGTCTCCCTGCATCCCCAAAGGGATGTTTCTGGGCAGATCCCACAAGCCAGAGATGCCTGGAGTCTTCTCTCCCCAGTCTCACCCCACCCGGTTGCAAAGAAGCTGTTACTCAGTCGCCATCTTGCTCCCTCCCACCACCTACATTTGCTTTATCTATAAAGAAAAATACAGTTGCCTCTAGACTGTATTTGGCTTATTGATTTGTGGGGTACGTGTATAGATCTGTTACCTGGATGTATTGCATAGTGGTGAAGCCTAGGCTTTTTGTCTAACCCACACCTGATTAATGTATATAGTTCCCATTAGGTAATTTCTCATTGCACTGCCCTCTTCCACTTTTCTATCCTCCTGCCCTCCTGGCACATCTGTGTCTATTATTCCTCTTTCTGTGTCCCTGTGAACTCATTATTTAGCTCTGACATATACGTAGTATACGTGAGAACATGTGGTATTTGCCTGACTTTCTGTTTCTGAGTATTTCACTTAAGATAATGCTCTCCAGATCCTTTCATGTTGCTGAAAAAGACATTATTTCATTCTTTTTGATGGCTGAGCAGCATTTCATGGTACACATATACAACATTTCTTTATCTACTCATCAGTGGACAGGCATTTAAGTTGATTACATAGCTTTGCAATTGTGAATTAAGCTGCAAAACATGAGTTCAGGTGTTTTTTTGATACAATGATTTATTTTCCTGGTAGATACCTAGTAGTGCCACTGTGGGAT
>NW_003852979.1:8949-13327 GCF_000181295.1 Otolemur garnettii
GGGAGCCTGGAGCGGGGAACTCCCCCACCTCCATCTGTGGGACGTACATGGCTCTAGCAAATAGTTCTGGGCCCACTCAGAGTGGTAGACCCCTCTACCACCACCTGCAGGGCGCGCGTTGCTCTAGCAAGCAGTTCTAGGCCCACCCAGCTTGCGTACCTAGAGCGGGGAACTCCTCCCCTGGCCCCCATGGGGTGTGCTTGTCTCTAGCAAGCTGTTTTGGGTCTACCTGGAACAGAGGACTCCTCCGTCACTGCCCACGGGATGCTCGCAGCACTACCAAGCAGTTCTGGGCCTGCCCAGAGCAGGATCCTGGGGCAGGGATCTCCTCTGCCGCCTGCGAGGCCTGCAACTCTAGCAAGCAGTTTGGGGCCTGCCCCGTTCCATGAGGGCAAAGGGACCCACCCGGCAAATGAGTTAGTCTGGGAATTTTAATATCTCCTTCCCCACCTTACACCCAGTCACTCATAATCCCCTAGGTCTGTGACCCTATTCACTCCAGTAGGCCAATGCTCCCAGGGTTTATGACTGGCGAAATCAGCCAGAAGTCTGAGTTTGGCAGGGGGGCCTTGTGTGTTTAAATTAGGCTTCTGTCCAGCTAGATTTCTCTGCAAGTCCTTGCATTCATGTCTGGGCAGCAGACAAATAGAAGTTTACACTCAGGTGTAAATTCTAGCCTCTCCCTGCCCACTGCCTTTGTCTCCAGTGGATTAGACCCTGAAGGCTGGTGCTTCACTTACAAAAGTTCTCTGCATTTTGCCTGTGGCTGCTGTCTGGAACCTCTGTTTGCCCAGAGAGACAGGGCTAGAATGGCATCAGTTTGCAGCTCAGGATGTCACTGTTGCTATATTGGCATCCTCTGAGCCGACCTTCTTCTCTTCACCCCTGTGCCACAGTCAGCACAGGACAGCACCAGCCCTTTCCCCCTCCACTTCTCTCAAAGTGATGCCCAAGAATCTGGACTCCATACCTCCAAACCTCGGAGTGAGTGGGTGGGGACTCCTCGGAGTTAAATGTTGCAGGTGGGGAGTATATACAGTTTTATATAGTTCAAACCTTCCCTCAACCATACACCCAGGGTGCCCCTTTGAATAGTCCTTGGGTGGTCTGCCAGGTTTAAGGGGTCCAAATCAGTTGTCCCAGTCAGCACTTATTTCAGGTGGAAGAGTTCAAATGTCTCTGGGAGCTAGATAAGAGGGGTCTGCTTGCAGCTCAGATATAACTTGTTCTAGTGCTCCATGAGGGCAAAGGGACCCACCTGGCAAATGGGTTAGTCTGGGAAGGTTAATACCTCCTTCCCCACCTTACACCCAGTCACTCGTAATCCCCCAGGTCTGTGACCCTATTCACTCCAGTAGGCCAATGCTCCCCGGGTTTACGACTGGCAAAATCAGCCAGAAGTCTGAGTTTGGCAGGGGGTTCTTGCATGTTTAAATTAGGCTTCGTACAGCTAAATTTCTCTGCAAGTCCTTGCATTCAGCTCTGGGCAGCAGATAAATAGCAATTTACACTCAGGTGTCAATTCTAGCCTCTGCCCACCCACTGCCTTTGTCTCAGGTGGATTAGACCCTGAGGGCTAGTGTTTTACTTATGAAAGTTCTCTGCGTTTTGCCTGTGGCTGCTGTCTGGAACCTCTGGTTGCCCAGAGAGACAGGGCTGGAATGGCGTCAATTTGCAGCTCAAAACGCCACTGTTGCTGTATTGGCATCCCCTAAGCTGATTTTCTTCTCCTCATGCCTGTACCACAGTCAGCACAGAACAGCACCAGCCCTTTCCCCCTCCACTTCTCTCAAGGAGATGCCCAAGAATCTGGATTCCATAGGTAACAAACCTCCAGACCTGGGGGGAGGGGGACTCCTCGGAGTTCAATGTTGCAGGTGGGGAACATATACAGTTTTATACCGTTTTACAGTTTTATGCCTAGCCGGAGAGTGCTGTGGCTCACCAGCAGGGGTAGGAGGTCCAGTTTTTAGGGGGTCTCTCCCGTGGGATAGAGTGGGAGGAAGTTTGAACTCTGCTCACTTGTTTGCATGGAGTAAACTGCAAACCCTTGTTGTGGGGGAGGGGACTCCCGTACGCTTGGTGGTGGATTTTGTACCTTTTGGTTGTATTTTTGGGGTCGCAGCTCGCCTCAGGAAGATTGAAGTGTGCTCTTCAATCTTCTCTCTTGGCTCCGCTCTAAACCATCAGCTAACTTGCTAAACTTCTGTCCTTTAAGCCTCCTACTGGATGGGAGCTTCTGTAAAAAGCTGGCTGCAGTCCGCCATCTTGGCTTTGCCCCCCATTTGCTCACTTTTGAATGCAATTGTTTCTTTCTTGCTTAACTGTTTGAGTTCCTTGTAGATTTGGTGATTAATCCTTTGTCAGATGCACAGTTTGTGAAAATTTTCTCCTATTCTATAGGCTGTCTACTTATTCTGTTGATTTTTTTTTTCTATGAAGCAGCTTTTTAGCTTCATTAAGTCCCATATGTTAATTTTTATTTTTCTTACATTTGCTTTTGGGGTCTTAGTCATAAATTATTTGCTTAAGCCAGTGTGCAACAGAGTTTTCCCTAGATTTTATTTTTGTATTTTAACAATTTCAGGTCTCACATTTAAGTCTTTAATCCATTTTGAGTTAATTGTTATATACAGTGAGAGCTAGGGGTCTAGTTTCATTCTTCTGCATGAGACTATTCAGTTCTTCCAGCACCATTTACTGAATAGGGTATCCATTTCCCACTGCATTGTTTTTGTCTGCTTTCTTGAAAATCAGTTGCTTGTAGGTGTGTGGCTTTATTTATTGGTTCTCTGTTCTGTACCACTATTCTATGTGCCTATTTGTATACTAGTATCATGCTGGTTTGGTTACTGTAGTCTTATAGTATAATTTGAAGTCAGGTAGTGTGAGGCCTGCAGCTTTGTTATTTCTGTTTAGGATTGATTTGGCTATCCAGGTTCTCTTTGGATATGAATTTTAGGACTATTTTATCTAATTGTGTGGAAAATAAAATTGATATTTTGATAGGAATTGCATTGAATCTGTAGATTGCTTTAGGTAATATACTCATTTTAATAATACTGATTCTTTCAATTTATGAGAATGGGATGTTTTTCCATTTGTTTCTGTCATCTACAATTTCTTTCATCAGTATTTTGTACTTTTCCTTATAGATATTTTTCACCTCCGTGGTTCAATATGTTCCTATGTAATTTTTTGTAGCTATTATATATGGATTGAGTTCTTGTTTCCAAGTTTGGTCATTATAAATGTGTAGAAATGCTACTGATTTCAGTACTCATTGATTTTTGTGTCCTAAGATTTTACAGAGTTCACTTATTAAATCCAGGTGTCTTTCGGAGGAGTCTGTAAAGTTTTCTAGTTGTATGTTTATATCACCAAACAAAGACACTTTAGCTTCCTTTTATCTGACTTGGATGTCCTTTATTTTTCTTCTAATCTGATTTCTCTGGCTAGGATTTCCAGTACTATGTTAAATAAGATGGAAGATGGTAAGCACCCTTGTCTCATTCCAGTTCTTAGCAGGAATACTTTTGACTTTACTTCGTTCAGTATGATCTTGGCTGTGGGTTTTTCATAACATGGCTTTTATTATTTTGAGGTATGTTTCTCCTATGCCAAGTTTATTAAGTGTTTTACCATGAAGTCATGCGAATTTTATCATATGCTTTTTCTGCATCTATTGAAATGATCATATGGTTTTTGTTCTTAATTCTGCTTATACAGTAAATCACATTACTGATTTGCGTATACTGAAACTTCCTTTTATCCCTAGAATAAAACCCACTTGAGAAGAGTATATCATATTTTTCATATGATGTTGGATTCAATTTGCTAGTATTTTGCTGAGGACTTCTACACCTAAATTCCTCAAGAATATGAGTCTTCATAGTAGTTTTCTTTTTTGTTGTTGTGTCATTGCCTAGTTTTGGTATATGGGTGATACTGCCTTCATAGAATAAGTTAAAAAGGATTCCCTCTTTTTTGATCTTTTGAAATAGTTTTGGTTGGATTGGGACCAGTTTTTCATTACAGATCTGAGAGAACTTGGCTGTGAATCCGTCTGGTCCTGGACATTTTTGTTTGTTTGTTTCTACTCACTATTGGTAGGTTCAGGAGTTTCATTTCTCCCTGATTCAAGCCTAAGATTTTGTATGTTTCTGCTTAGCTCCTGTGGCTCAAGTGGCTAAGATGCCAGCCATGTACAACCAAGGTGGCAGGTTCAAATCAAGCCCAGGCCCGCCAAACAACAATGATGGCTGGAACCAAAAAATAGCCGGGCATTGTGGTGGGTGCCTGTAGTCCCAGCTACTTGGGAGGCGGAGGCAGGAGACTCACTTGAGCCCAGGAGTTGGAGGTTGCTGTGAGTTGTGAT
>NW_003852979.1:13588-18920 GCF_000181295.1 Otolemur garnettii
GTCTTTTCATAGAACATTTCATTGACTCCTGCTCCTCTTAGAATTCTTTCCTTCTTGTTGAGTTTAGACAGTCTGGTGACTATATGTGTTTAGTCACGTATTTATCACAAGACAACACTTTACAAGTTTGTCTGGTAATAAATCTCCCAGCAATTCCTTGAGTTTCTTGTATCTGAATATCTAAATCTCTAGCAAGACCAAGGCAGTTTTCCTCTGTTACTCCCTCGAATATGTTTTCTAAACTTTTTGCTTTTTCTTCTTCCCCCTCATTAATACCTATGACTTATAGACTTGGATACTTTA
Source organism: Otolemur garnettii (assembly GCF_000181295.1). Classification (NCBI taxonomy): domain Eukaryota; kingdom Metazoa; phylum Chordata; class Mammalia; order Primates; family Galagidae; genus Otolemur; species Otolemur garnettii. The sequence goes on from NW_003852979.1 coordinate 13,892, forward strand.
CTTAACCCCATATTTTTAGAAAGCTTTGTTCATTTTTTTAATTCTTTTTTATCTTTTGTCTAACTGCGTTAATTCTGAAGACTTGTCTTCAAGCTCTGAAATTCTTCTGTTTGATCTAGTTTGTTGTTAAAACTTTCTACCATCTTTTGTAATTTCCATTTTTTTAGTTTCAGGTTAATATGAGGGTACATACAATTAGGTTACATTATTTGTGTTTGTAAGATAAAATTCAAAGTCCAAGTTGTAGTTAAGTGTGCCATATATGCCTATATTGTACTCAAATTATTTTTTTTATTTACAAAAGCTCTGTTTGTTTGGTTCTATTTGTTTGTTTCTTTAGAACAAAGTGCTTTTGATATCTGGCTTGCTGCCCTCCCAGCTATAACATTTTAGCTGCCAGGGACATTAGATTGCATTTATTTTCCTGATGGTGGTGTTTGGGTTTTCTTTAAATATCTGTCTCTTTAGAAAAATTTTCACTCATAGAGGGAGGGTAGAAAAATTGGTGTCGCATAAAAACTTACCTATTGGGTACAATGAACCCTATTCTGGTGATATGCACACCAAAATCCCTGACTTTAACATTATACAAGATATCTACACTAAAAAAAGAAAACTTTCTAGACTCTTAAGTAATATTTTGAAATTAAAAAAAAATTTTAAGTATGGTTTTTAAAAAGAAAAGAAATTTTTCATTCATGTCCTGAATTGCTTTTCTTATTTCTTTGTGTTGACTTTCAATGTTCTCTTGGATTTCACTGAGCTTCTCTATAATCAGTATTTTGCATTCTTTATTTGATATTTCCAAGATTTCATCTTCATTTGGATCCATAGCTAAAAAGTTAGGATGATCCTTTGGGGGTGTTGTAAAACTAATTTTTCATATTATCAAAATTATTTCTCTGGTTTCTTTTCATCCAGCTAGACTGTCTTTCTTCTTATTTTAGAATTTTCAATTGGATGGGGTTTTTTCCCACCTTCAGGATGTGACCAAAATGTATATAGTATATGATCACCTGGCCTTTGTTCCATGTACTTTCAGTGACAAAGACTCTGTATGAGTTCCTTTGTTAGCAATGTACTGGGAATATGAGCAGCTCAATGTCTCCTGCAGAGCCAGAATATGAAACAAAGTCTCAGGAACATTTATTTACCTCATTTCTCAGTTCTGTGTACTTTTTTTGTCAGTATGTTTTTCACTGGGTTGTGCAGTTCAGGCTCTAAGCCAGTAGGTGGTGGCATGAATCAGAACTGGCTGTGGCAGAAGCAGATGGGGGTATGCAATAACCCAGTGGTGGGCACAAGCTCCAGCCTTGATGGGGGCTGCAGGATGAGATCCCAAGAAATGCATCAAGGTTTCTATAGGAGGAAGAGAGGACAGCTGCCCCAGCTCCACTACCAGGCTGGCAGAAATGTGATCTGCCTCCCTGTCATGCTCCTGTCCCCATGCTCAGGATATTCAAATCAGGTAGACACCATTGTCCATCTGCAGGAACACTGCTGTTCCATGTGGACAGGGGGAAGGGTCCAACCCCTTGCTCAAGCTTGGACCAGAGGGCACACCTCATGTAGGTATGGAGTCACCACTAAACAATCCTAAACAGCTGTCCATAGGCAATACTTGTGCTGACCTACCATAGGAACAGTACCTGCTGTGTCCATAGCAGTGAGGGGAAAGAAGAAATCCTCCTCACCATGTCTCTACATGAGCCCTGGGGCTGCCGGACCCCTGCAGTGGAACCACAGTTTTCCCCACAGAGCCCAGCACAGTACCCACATCTCTGCAGAAAACAGCACAGTCATCTCTGTCCACAAGTGGGGAACTCTAGGACACAGAAAAGCCCATGTTCCTGGTTTCCTTAGTTCTAAGGGGTGTTCCCTTGGTGCAGTACACTCCCTTCCATGAGGACTGGCAATGCCTGAGGATAGACCACTTGGGAACCCTGCTGCACTGCTGGGACTGGCCACCCTGGGTGGCTACTGCAATGTAAGTAAGCAGATGCTAGAGAATGTGTGCAGGTCATCCAGTAACGTGAAGATGCAAGGAGGAAGGTCCCTGGGCAGTGCAAATTTCCACAAAGCATCAATTATGGCACCTGCCACCATAATTTGCATCAGGGGGTGGGGGGGCACGCAACGCAGCCCTGTGTGAGCTGGTAGCCCAGTGTCATGCCCTCATGTTCCCAAGTCACAGCCCACTCCAGTACATGGTCTCATGAGAGCAGAGCAGCTCTTTTTAAGTTCAGAAGCCAGCAGGGTAAGGGGAGCTGAAAACTATCCCCACCTACCCTTTCCATGGAATATTAAGTGCCTTTGGGATTCAATCTCAGCCAGCTTCTTCCTTCTCTCTTTTTTGTGCATCGTCATAGCTTCTCTCTAGGAGCTCTCCAATAAGGCTCCAGCACGCTTCCCTGAACTCTCCAATTCAGCGCTAAAAGTCTCCAGTCAGCTATCTGAGAAGGGGAGAAAAAACCCTAGACAAACCAATAACTTTAGCCTTCTTATAGGACAAATAGGTAACTGAACAAAATAACAAGCTAATAGGTTAAATTGTTTCAATAATAAACATTCTCAGAGCAAATGACATTATTCCACTTGAGAAATAAGGCAGCTATAAAAATCAATCATAAAAATGAAGCTGTTCACATTGGGGGATGTGTGTTGCCTTATAGTAACACAAGGCTTTTCTTGTGCAAGACGTTTCTAGACTACGTGGTGTTGGAGGAAGGATTCCAGAGGTGGCTCCAATGATGGCTCCAGGGATGGCAGGAGCAGGCTTTCAGAATGTGCCAGTGAAGGAGACAGTCAGGAAGTATTTCCCTGAGACCTGGATCTGGGACTTGGTGGAACTTGAGTAAGTTGTATAATGTGTTCTGGGGAATTTAGTCTGTGAGAGGATTTGAATCTCCTCTATAATTCTAATGTCTTCCTGGATTTCTAATCCTTTCAGTTCTGCCCCACTCTTTTCTGATAAATATTTAGGTTTGCAGTTTATTTATCTTATAGCTAAGCAATGCCTTTTTTTTTCTAATTTGGTTCTTAGAGAACTAAAGTAATAAAAAGCAGAGGTTACAATCCCTTTAAATAAAAGGAAGGGAAGGGAGAAATGAAAAAAGGAAGGAGGGAGGGAGGAAAGAAAGGAAGGAAGGAAGGAAGGACTTCTAAAAGACAGCACTAGGAGCACCAAACTTTAGGTCAAGTTTAGCATTTATTGCACTAAGTTGCTGAATTATTGTGTCTTAAAATCAGCTATGGTTTATTCTAAAAAAGGGATTTGTTCACATACTTCTTCTGTGTTCCTTCCCTAGCTTATCAGGTGGAAAAGAGTTAGAGATGAAGGTTCCTGACACCATCACGGAGTGGAAAGCCAGCGCGTTCTGTTTGTCTGAAACTACGGGTCTCGGCCTTTCCCCTGTCATCCCTTTTCAAGTCTTCCAGCCCTTCTTCCTAGAGCTCTCACTCCCATATTCTGTGGTGCGAGGGGAAGCCTTCACACTCAAAGCCACTGTGTCCAACTACTTGTCCCACTGCATTCGGGTAAGAGTGCTACTCTGGAAGTGAAAGCAGAAGGAAGGACTATAGTCACCATGCTTTTCCTAGGTCCCTAGGTAACGCAGTAAATCATAACTGAATATGGTCTATATTAATTTGGAGACAGAACAGGTACTCAGAGCAAAGCTACCTGATAGGTCGAACGTGGTAAAGTTATGTCCATCCAGATCTCTATATCTTTGTATTCCTAAATTCACACATTATATCCACTTTATTCACTTTTTCACTCTGAAAAAACATCTCATCCTTGTGTTGGCATTAGGCAAAATCCCAAGCATTTATCCCAATTTCTGTCTGTTTTTCAATTCCCTTATTGCAAACCATAAAATACAAGGCATTTGGTAGGATTTACCTTGTGTCCCCTACCCTGTGCCCATGTCCCTTCACAAACTTGTGGTTGCTGTGGGGGCAGGTCAATGTGCAGCTGGAAACCTCATCTGCCTTCCTGGCGGTCCCAGTAGAGAAAAATGAAGAATCTCACTGTGTCTGTGGAAATGGGAGAAAAACCTTGTCCTGGGCTGTGACTCCAAAATCATTGGGTGAGTGATAATGCTGTTAACAAATTCTATGTCATGTGTCGTGTTGATTTGCTTTTCACTCTGACCCCAACACATGCTTTTTCTCTTCCTTTAACACTAATCAAGAAAAAAAAAATACCATTAAATAGACTGGGAAATTTAAAAAGTAGAAACTATGTATACAGAATCACTATTTAACTCTTTAAGAGACTTATTCCCCAGGTAAAGTGAATTTCACAGCTACTGCAGAAGCAGTGCCATCTCAAGAATTGTGCAATAATGAGGTGCCTGAAGTCCCAACATTCGGACAGAAGGATACTATAGTAAAGCCTTTACTAGTTGAGGTATGTGGCTATACCCTCTCCGTCTCAGAGGGCTTATTATATAATATAGCATCATCTAATACATATATATGTGACAGTGACATTTCATTCCCCAAAGTATGAATGTATCACCAACTCAATTATTTGCTGTTTTCTTTTCTACTTTGAAGTGACTGATTTTTTTTATATGCATTCAGCATTGCTTTACTTTTTTATTTTTCTTTCTTCTGTCAATACAAAGCCTGAAGGAATAGAAAAGGAGGAAACTTTCAACACAATGCTCTGTGCATCAGGTAAGTGTAAAAAACAGATAAAATTTTCATGTCACACCACTTGCCAAAGTATAGTCCGTAGTTGTGGAATGTCCTTTGGAGCCTGCTTTCCTCTGAAAAAAAAAAAGAAAACATAAATTAAAATAACTCTTACCCTCTCCCATGTGCAAAGCTAAAAACATTTAAGGAAAAACATTTTCCTGATGGAAATTATTTGAAATTAGGTTTAATTTTCTTAGAAGAATAAATGAAAAATACAATTGAAAGTGCTATTACTACCATATTTTAAGAATAAAGGAACAGACATATATTAAAAGACTTGCCTAAAAGCTCTTAGCTAATTATGAGGACTCAAGCTATTGAC
>NW_003852980.1:0-2341 GCF_000181295.1 Otolemur garnettii
TAATTTTAGGCAGAATGTCCCATTTCCTGAATTCATAGCTGAAAGAGGGGCACTCTGACCGGCAGAGAATTCTCAGTCCACCAAGGCTTGTACTAAAGGTCTTTATTGGTGGGGGGAGGGAGGCTGCAGAGCAGCACCGAGGAGGAGAGAAAAGAGGAGAGAGAGATAAGGAGAGAGTGGGGAAGAGAAGAGAGTGAGAATAGAGAAGTGCAAGAGGGAAGACGGGAGAGAGAGAGAGAAATGGCGGTGGGGGGAGCATATTCTTATATAGGGGAGTTTTAGAATGGTGACAGGCTGGTGGGATAACCAATAAGGAGTTATTCCTTCAGCGGAAAGAACCATTAGGGGCAGACAGCAGGAAATTGGAACAGGGTGATGAGGTAAGCAGGTCCCTCCCTGTGCTAGGGAGGAGTTGTAACTTTAAAGGCAGAAAGAGGCTTTGGGGTAGGGGCCTTCTGAAGCAATTTTCTAACAATAGCTCTTTGGGAAACTGAGGCAGGAGAATTGCATGAACCCAGGAGTTTGAGGTTGCTGTGAACTATGATGAGGGCACAGCACTCTATCCAGGGTGACAGAGTGAGACTCTCTTTCTTTTTGTCTGTTTCTTTGTTTGTTTTACTTTCTCACCCTTGGTAGAGTGATGTGGCATCACAGTTTACAGCAATCTCAAACTCCTGGGCTTAGATGATTCTCTTGCCTCAGTCTCCCAAGTAGCTGGAACTACAGGCACCTGCCACAATGCCCAGCTATATTTTTGTTGCAGTTTGTCCAGGTCCAGGTTTGAACCTTCCACCCTTGGTATATTGGGCCGGCACCCTACCCACTGAGCCTTAGGTACTACCAGAGACTCTGTTTCAAAAATAAGAAAGGAAGGAAGAAGGCTTGGTGTCTGTAGCTAAGTGGTTAAGACACCGGCCACAGGCACTGGGGCTGGCGGATATGAACCCAGCTCCGGCCTGTGAAAAGCAACAATGACAACTACAAAACAACAACAACAATATTCGGGTGTTGTGGTGGGTGCCTGTAGTCCCAGCTACTTGGGAGGCTAAGAAAAGAGAATCACTTAAGCCCAGGAGTTGGAGGTTGCTGTCAGCTATGATGCCATGGCACCCTAGCAAGTGCACATAGTGAAACTCTGTCTCAAAATCAAAAAAAGGCAGGAAGGAAGATTTTTGTTCTTTTACAGTGTAAGTGTTTTCAAATATTCATATGTTTAGAGGATGGTATAATGAATGCATTTTCCCCATCACCTACATGCAAGAACTATCAAACCATGGCCTGTTTTCATTTGATGGATGCTTCCTCTCACCCTCTTCCCTATCAGTATCTAGAGCCAATTCCAGGCAGTTTCCATACTCAGCCCTTGACCCATGTGGTGTGCTAATCACTCTCCTTCTGTGCTTCTCTCCCTCTCCCCCACCCTGCCCACAACACCATCCCATAACCACTCACCCATGTGTTTCTTTTCCTTTCTTTTCATTGTAGCTCTGATAGTGCAGCTCTTCCAGCAGGTATACCTGTGATGAGCCTCCAGCACACTGACCAGCTCAGAAGAAGCCATCACACAGGCTGTGGCTCCAGCCCCAAGGCTCTCCCCTGCATGTTTTCATAGCTCTGGCCTCATAATGACAGTGACTGAAACCCTGTGGAACTTGAAGATCTTAGTCTTGCTGCACTGGCTTGGGGTATTCCTGTTCTGTTCTGGACACACAGAGGATGAGCACCCTCGTTATCACAACCCCCCAGAGGTGGTAATACCCTTGAAGGTGACTGGCACTGCCAGAGGCAAGAAGACACCTGGCTGGCTCTCCTATAGCCTGCACTTCGGGGGCCAGGAGCACATCATCCACCTGAGAGTCAAGAGGATTCTGCTGTCTCCACACCTGTCTGTGTTCACCTACACGGACCAGGGTGCTGTCCTCGAGGACCAGCCTTTTGTCCAGAACGACTGCTACTATCACGGTCACATGGAGGGGGAACCAGAACTCTGGTTGCTCTCAGCACCTGTTTGGGGGGCTTTAGGGAATATTACAAATAAGCAACATCATTTATAAAATCAAGCCCATGATGTTTTCTACAACATTTAAACATTTGGTCTACATAGTTGATGGCAAGGAGACACAATTTCCAACTATAAGATCTGGACTCATGAAAAACAAAATCAACTACCATTATACAATTCTAGGAAACTTTGTTGGGTACAAGGTACAGTGTTTGGATGATGGGTGAGGGAGTCATGGTGAACCTTGCCCTTTTCCCCTAGTTTGGTTTGCTGAAAATATCAAGTCACAGTTACGGTAGAATAATAAGAGAAAAGTTTATTTACAAATACCATGCCCAT
>NW_003852980.1:3730-4736 GCF_000181295.1 Otolemur garnettii
AGCCATGCGTGGACCAGCCAACTCCCGGTATGTGGCTGGAGCAGGCCATGTTGACTGTCTTAAAAGTTGCCTTTACTTCCCAAGGGGCAGTGAAGTCCTATTCAGCCAACTGTGATGACTCCAGGTGAGGAGTCCTTCCACCTTCACTGCTGTGCATTGAAGGTCAGGATGATGGTGGAAAGTCCTTCCTACTTTGGTTTCAGGGGGACCAGTTCTAGACCTAGACTTGGTCCCTTTGATCCTCCAGAGAGAAAGGATGTACAGACACAAAAGACTAAACAGAACACGGTTAATTACCCCAGTGGAGACTTTCCTTGCTACTCTTTCTAGGTTTTTTGTCTTTTCAGTTCAGTCTTTCCCAGTTCTTTTAGGAGCTCCTGTTAAATTGCAGAGAATTGACAGAGGTCTCTTTGAACAACACCTGTGGCAAGGCCTGTATCCAATTAAGCTTTGCTTCCTGGCAGAGTTTACTAATTTCTGGTCTTATGGTCCGGTCCACATACTTTATCCTGTTTAAGCTTTGAGGCCTACAAGTTATTCAAAGGTTTAGCTTGTTATTTGCACCTGTTCTGCTAAGAAGTCTAGCCCATTGTCAAATTTAAACCAGAGTGGCAACCTAATCCATGGTACGATTTCTCTAGGCAATACTTTGACTACTTCCGGAGTCCTTTTTATCCTGGTGGGGAAGGCTTTTACCTATTCCAAGTCTGATAGATCATCACCAGCAAGTACTTGTTCCCTCTAAATCTGGGCATTTCAGTAAAGTCTACCTGGAAGTCCTCGAAGGGCATTGCTCCATATGACTGGATTCCTGGGCGTACCATCAATCCTTGGCATGCATTGAACCGCTTGCAGGTGACATACTGTAGACTGACAGTTTTGGTCAGGGCTGCCAGGTGGGAGATGTAGATGTACTGGCCCAGCAACTTCATCAAATACTCCTATCACTATGGTGGCTCCTAGAAACTGGAGGACTGCTACTCATTCGTCTGGCATCTTTATCCAT
>NW_003852980.1:4848-7066 GCF_000181295.1 Otolemur garnettii
ACAGGATGAGTGGAGCCACTCATGACACCTTGTGCCATCGCATAACTGCTTCCATCAACATACAAGTCCTAGTCTGCATCTGTTCACAACTGGTCATGCAAGTCAGGTTTGCTAGAGTACACATTATCTTCCATACGGTCATGCTCAGTCTTTCTTCCACTGGCTGGAAGGAATGTGGCTGGGTGCAAGGTGTTCTTACATTAGAGAGTCAAAGATGTCCTTTAGTGCCCATTAAAGTGACCACAGAGTGGGGTACTTTTACTCTGAGATCCTGCCCTAGAGTCAGCTTATTGGCTTCTTGCATAAGGAGAGTAGTAGCGGCTAGAGCCTGTAAGCAGGGTGGCCGTCCTTTTGCCACTCCATCTAACTGCTTAGAGAGGTAGGCTACAAGTCTTGGCCAGGACCCAACCAACTGGGTTAACACACCCACAGCCATTTTATCTCTCTCTGAGACATATAGAGTGAAGGGCCTGGTTAGCTTAGCAGTCCCAGTGCAGGGCAGTCATTAGCCTCATCTTTAGCTGGGAGAGGGCATGTTCCTGTTCTCTTCCCCACTCTAAGGGCTTTTCTTCCTCTCCTTTAGTTGCCTCATACAGAAGTCAAGCCAAAATGGCAAAGTTGGGGATCCAAAGATGACAGAAACTGACTGCGCCTAGGAACTCCCCAACTTGCATCTGGCTTGTGGGGATGGGGAAGTGACTAATGACTTGCTGCCTCTCCATGCCTAGATTCCTCCTTCCCTTCTGGATAATACATACTAGGTAAGGTACTCACCACTGGCAAATATAGGCCTTTTGCTTAGAAACTGTATAGTCACATACCTCTAGATGTCACAATAGTCAGCCTGTGTCTTGAGCACAGCCCTGGGGGGTTATCTTTCACCCAGCCCCACAGCCAATGCTAGGCCAGTTCAGGAGTCAGTCCTTCCTTTGGCTGAGTCACAGACAACCTCCACTCCTCCTCCTGAGGCATGGTCAAGGCTGACAGCAGACCTGGTTTGGGCAGTTGTAGCTGCATATTTTCTTGTGACCTCTCTGCCAGGATTTTTCACACTTCCTTGCCTCTGGGGACACTCATTCTTCCAATGCCCTGTCTCTTGGCCAGTTTCACACTGATTCCTTTGCAATGGGGTGCCTTTTACCCTAGGTCCCCTACTTCTTTGCACTCCTTGACCTTGTCCTCTTTAAAAGGGAGGAGGTACTCCCCTCGTGCTTTTCAGAGCTGTGGCTATGAGATTGGCCCTTTGCTTCATGAGCCTGTCTTCCTCTCTATGGCTCACTGTGTCCTGATTCACAAAGACCTTTTGTGCTACTTCGAGGAGTTGTGAGGCATTCATACCTGCAAACCCCTCCTGCTTCTGCAGTTTTCACAATATATTCTCAGCACCTTGGCTAACTAGGGCCATATTAACCATCCTCTGATTCTCAGGGCTCTCAGGGTCAAAGGGAGTGTACATCTGAAATGCTTCACATAACCTTTCATAAAACTGGCCTGGACTCTCAGTCTTTCCTTGGAGGACCTCATTTACTCGAGCCAAATTGGTAGTTTTCTGTGTTCCTTTCTCAGCCTCTGTAACAATGCCTCTCGGTACCAGATATGCCAATATCTTCAGCACCACTACTCTAGGTTGGGTGGAAAGCACTTTCCCCTCCTGTCCCTGTGGTACAAGCAATGTAGCAACCTGCCCTCTCAACCAAGGTGGTGGGTTCATTACTAGCTATAGCCAGGTATCTATATGCGGAAACTGCTCAGTGTGACCCCCCTTTCCAGTAACTTTGTGCCATACCTCAGACACTAGGGATCTCTCTAAACTTCCCTCCAATGGCCATCTAATCCAAAAGGGGACCATTCCTGCTCACAAAGACTCCTTAGCTTTTTTGGCAACATAGTCACCCCATACTCACCCCATAGTCACCTACAAATCCCTTCTGAATGTTTTTCAACATAGTAGCTAATGGGGTGGGATTCCCTTGCTTGTTCCCCATTTCTACCCAAGGTCTCCCTTCCGAGACCTACACTCACATCACACTCTTTGGCCAGTCTCTTAGTCTCATTTAACAGTTCAATTTAATAAAACAGTTATGACTCATTTTATGAGTTGACAGTACAGACAAGGCTGGGATCTAATACAGGTGGGCCACAGCCTCTTTTTTTCCTTTGAATTATTTTTCTCTCTCTTCAATTTCTATCTTTATTAAAGACAAATTACAGCAGAACT
>NW_003852980.1:8872-10992 GCF_000181295.1 Otolemur garnettii
ATATGTTGAACCATCCTTGAGATCCTGGGATAAAACCCACTTGGTTGTGGTGTATGATTTTTTTGATGTGTTGCTGGATTCTGTCAGTTAGGATCTTGTTGAATATTTTTACATCAATACTCATTAGTGATATTGGTCTATAATTTTCTTTTCTTGTTGAGTCTTTTCCTGGTTTTGGAATCAAGGTGATGTTTGCTTCATGGAATGTGTTTAATAGTATTCCATCTTTTTCTATATTTTGGAAGAGGTTGAGTAATATAGGTACTAGTTCCTCTTTAAAGGTTTGGTAGAATTCTGTCATGATGCCATCTGGTCCTGGACTTTTCTTTTTAGGAAGATTTTGTGTAGCTGATGCTATTTCAGAACTTGATATAGGTCTGTTCAACATTTCCACTTCATTCTAGCTAACTTTTGGGAGGTGGCATGCCTCCAAGTATTGGTTGATTTCTTTCAGATTGTCATATTTCTGGGAATAAAGTTTCTTGTAATTTTCATTAAGGATTTTTTGAATTTCTAAAGGATCTGTTGTTATTTCATCTTTACCATTTCTGAGTGATGAGGTTAGAGATTTTACTCTTTTTTTCTTGGTTAGGCTGGGCAAAGGTTTATCTATTTTATTAACCTTTTCAAGAAAATCACCTTTTTGACTTATTGATCTGTTCTATAATCCTTTTCTATTTCAATTAATTCTGCTCTGATTTTGGTTATTTATTTTCTTCTGCTAGATTTGGGGTTGGGATGTTCTTCCTTTTCCAGTTGCATAAGATGTCCCATTAAGTTGTTAACTTCCTCTCTTTCTGTTCTCTTGAGTAAGGCTTGCAGTACTATAAATTTCCCTCTTAGGACGGCCTTTGCAGTATCCCAGAGGTTCTGACAACTTGTATCTTCATTATCGTTTTGTTTTAAAATTTGGTTATTTCCTTCTTGATCTCGTCTCTAACCCCTCTATCATTCAGCATAAGGTTATTTAGCTTCCATGTTTTTGTATGAGACTGCAGATTCCTGTTGCTACTGAGTTCAAATTTTATTCCATGATGGTCTGAGAAGATGCACGGAAAAATGTCTATTCTTTTAAATTTTCTTAGGTTAGACTTATGGCCTAAGATGTGATCAATTTTGGAGTATGTTCCATGTACTGATGAGAAAAATGTGTATTCAGTTTTGTTAGGATGAAATGTTCTGTAGATGTCTGTTATGTCCAAAAGTTGAATAATTATATTTAAATCTGAAATTTCTTGGCTAAGCTTCTTATTGGAGGATCTATCTGACACTGCCAAAGGGGTGTTAAAATCTCTGACTATGATGGAACTGTGAGAGATCAAGTTGCTCATGCCTGTTAGAGTATTTCTTATAAAATTGAGGTGCATTCTGGTTGTGTGCATAGATATTGATAACTGAGTTCTCATCATATTGAGTATTACCCTTAACAAATAAAAAATGGCCATCCTTATCCTTGCTTATTTTTGTTGTTTAAACCCTAATGAATCATGTGAGTAAAATTGGAACACCTGCTTTTTTCTGCTTTCCATTTGCCTGGAATATAGATGACCATCCCTTCATCCTGAGTCCATATATATCTTTTAAAGTAAGATGCGATTCTTGAATACAACAGATGTCTGGTCTGAGTTTCTGTATCCAATCAGCCAATCTGTGCCTCTTTAAAGGACAATTTAAGCCATTCCCATTGATTGAAATTATTGATAAACCTGGTAAAATTTTGGTCTTCAAAAGTCCAGTAGACATTTTTGATCCTTTCACCACTGTGGAAGTTGGAATTTGATCAAACATTTCCGGGTGAGTTTACTTTTGTGGAGGATTGCACTGGTCATTGTGAAGGATAGCTTTGAGAATTTCCTGCAGAGCTGATTTAGTTATGGCAAATTTCTTCAACATGTGAATGTCGTTAAAGTATTTAATTTTTCCTTTATAGATGAAACTCAGTTTAGCTGGATACAGGATCCTGGGTTGGAAGTTATTTTGTTTTAAGAGATTAAAAGTCACTGACCATCCTCTTATAGCCTGAAAGGTTTCAGCAGGGAGATCTGCAGTCATTCTAATACTTTTCCCCTTGTAGATTATGGTTTTCTTGTGTCTAACTGCTTTTAGAATTTTCTCTTTCA
>NW_003852980.1:11617-18864 GCF_000181295.1 Otolemur garnettii
CTGCCCCATCCTTCCTTGGGGGGGGGGGTTGATCTTCTCTGGTTATTGGTATTACTGGAGTTTTTCCACTGATTCCTCCCCATGCTGGATTTACTCCATTTGGCTTCGTGAACAGGTAAGAGGAAGTTGAGTTGGGGGCTCCAGGAGTAGTATTTTACTAGCGCTTTTAGTCAAAGGCTGGGACTGGTCCCCGAACCTTTGCCCCTAGAGCTTTTCCAAGGATGTGTATAGTGCTACGGTCTGAAAGCCTGGGAGCCTGCTTGTGGTGGGGCTGAGTGTCTCTAGCTTGTTGTTGGCTGGTCTCTGTTCTTCCTTACAAAATCAATTACTCTAAGTTAAAGTCTCAGCTGTGGAGAAATATCAGCAATTAAGTCACCCCGGCCCTCGCAGGTGATGGTTGGGAAAGGAAAACTACACCTTCCCACAGCCACACCCCCAGGGTACCACTTTGGATAGTGATTGGCCTAGTTCAAGAGATCTAAATCAAGTATCACAGTCAGCACTGGTCTCAAGTGGGGGAGTTCAAAAGGTCTCTGGCATCTATATAGCAGAGGTCTTCTGGCAGCTCAGATATGACTTGCTCTGGTGCTCCATGGGGTCAGAAGGACCTACCCAGCAAATAAATTAATCTAGGAAGGTTGATGCCTCTTTCCCCACCTTTCACCTTTGTCACACCCAATCACTGGAGACCCCTCATAGCTGTGACCCAGTTGCCCAAAAAGCTAGTGTGGCAGGGCTTTGTGTCTGCCAGAGTCAAAATAGAGTCAATGCAAACCTCTACTTGTTACTGCTCTTTGTCCCCAGGCAGCAAAGGGAGCTGAAGCCTGTCTGTCTTGGGCACTCAATGACAGCTGAAGAATGTTCCACCTGAAGTCAATTTAGGCCTGAGAAAATCCAGAGAGCACCAGAAATTCTCCCTCAACCACCAGTTAATTTGCCCAGTTTAAGAGATCCAAACCTATTGACTTGATCAGTACCCACTCTCTAGCTGGAAAGCTCACAAAGTCTCCAGCAACTAGATAGTAGGAATTTACTAGTAGCTCAAGTGTGGCTCACTATGATGTTCTGAGGAGTCAGAAAGGCCTGTTCAGTAGATGATTTGGAGTAAGGAGGCTGATGTCTCTTTCCCCTCCTTGCTCGCCCTTCACCACTGGACTCTGGTAATCCCACCACCAGTCTCTGTTAACCAAGACTCTATGGCCCAGTCCTATCCAATAAGTGAGTGTGTCAGGATTTTGTGCCTGCCAGAGTCCAAGTAAAGTCAATGCCTTCTCCACTTGGTGACTGTCCTTTGTTGCCAGTCAACAGAGGGAGCTGAAGCCTATCTCCCTCAGGCACTCAATGGCAGCTGGAGAATATTACACCTGGGCTCAATCTAAACCTGGAATTTGTTTTCTTGAAGTCATGGCTTGCCTCAGTGGTGAAGAGATGAATTTATCTATCTCTTCTCTCAGCTTGGCTCTCCTCCTTCAGCTTTGTTGGATTCTTTTTGGTGGTTTTCTCTCCCCCTGAACTGGAGTTTATGTTGAAAACTAGCTCCAGTAAGCCCTCATCCCCTGTTCCTCCATATTCTTATTGAATGTGAAAATTGGAGTCAGAGAAAATAGCCAACCCGATGATTTAGCAAAGTACAAAACACATTGAAACCAAGTGAACAAACAAACAGACAAAAATGCAACCAGACACATAAGCACACAGATGCTCAGACAATCAGAAACAAGTAAACAGACAAAAAACAAAACAAAAAAAGACAAAAAAATAAATAAATAACAAAATGGTAATCATAAAATGGTAAATCATAAAATGATAAATAACAAAAAACAAAACAAACGACAAAACCAGAAAAAAACAAGAATATTAGTCAGATGTAAGCACTCTCTGCAACCATAAGAAGAGAAGTAGAGGAAGAGAGAAGAAAAAAGGAAGAATAATATTAACAATAAAAAGAAAACAAAACAAACAAACAAAAAAAGACTCAACAGTAACGCCTACAAAAAAAGGGTTAAAAAAAAAAGAAGGGGGCACCACCAAGAAAAATATTATTCTTATGAATATATACAAACATACCACTTTATATATGAGGCTGGGATTCAGCTTTAGTAGGAGTATGTTTATGTTGCAATGTACTTTCTAGATAGCAGGTGGCGCTGTGAGTGGTTCCCAGGCTAAACCAAAAAAAGGAATCTTTGCTGGCAGGTTGCACAAATTCTCCCTACAACAGTTCCCGTAAAATGTGGGGTGTCCTGAACCAGCTTCAGATGCAGGATGACTGGCTACAGGTGAGATTGAGCTCTCCACACTCCTGGAAGAGGTGCTATGGAGACGCCATTTTTGAAGTTTTACAATATGTCTGGTTCCTGGCTGGCAGCCCAGCCTTGGCTGTCATTTTTCAGGTGGCACTCCTATCTGTCCTCTAAACTCGTCACAGGAGTCCACACTTCACCAGTTTTTCCACTCAACTCATAGTTTTCCCTCAAACTGGAAATTGTTATGTTCCATGGGGAAATGGCTGGTTGCTGCTTATGCCAGCCACTTTAGCGCCATGGCACAGAGTTTTCAGTCCGTTTCTGTGGGTGAGGGGCTGGTTACGTCTGATTCCCACAGATTCACCTTTGCACACAAAAGACTTTTCAGAGTCTGTAGGAAAGGGGTTGATTGCCCCTCTCGTTTGCCACTTCAGTGCAGCACCACAAAGACTTCTAAAATTACAAAATGAATCAGTTCCTAAGTGGAATCCTTTCCCCTTATATTTCTATCTGGTTTCCTGGACCCCTGATGCTCCAAACCTGGTCCAAATGGCTCCCCTTTCTGGTCACCCAATTCCACTCGGGAGTCCACGCCTCACCACACTCTCTGCAAAACACCCAAACTCCCCATGAATTGGGTATAGAAGTCCTTCGTTGGGGAGGGATTGGTTACTGATGTCTCAGGCCTCTGGCCACTGGCCACAGCTGGTACTGCTTCAGCTGCTGTGCCAAGTTTTTTCTGGCAGATACCATGGTTCTGGGTTACACTTCCAATCCAGCAATTCACCTCTTTGCTGCACACCCTGCATTGCTTGTCTGTGCCAGCACTCCACTCAGGAAAAGAATCAGCCCTCCCACTCTCACCTGAAACTGTGAGGAGAGTTGACTCAGTGATGCATCCTCCTCCACTTCCTCCACCCCAGCCAGTTTTTCAAAGGGCATTCTTTATTGGCCTTATAAAGTAAACCTTAATTCCTTAACGCAGTCTGGACACCTCTGGAAATGCTATTCCAGCCAAAGCCTTGGTAAAATACCAGTGCCTTCATCATGTCCTATAGAATAAAACAGATTCTTATTGAACTTATGCAAATAACTGTATTGTCAGAAATTAAGAATACTTACAAATGGCTTTCAAATTCCAGAGAAACCAAGGAGAGAGAAAAATACCTGTTTCAAACTCTGCTCATAAGGGCATACATTGCTTGAAAAGCTACAAATAGCTTAAAAGACATTACTTTCTTGACTTCTGGAAAACAGAACACAGAAAGAACCAACAATATTTCAAACAAAAAGTCATAAAAAACTAGCCTAGTTTCACATAACTGATTTCTGTTCTGTTTGAAGTCAGGTTAGCAATACTCATAGAAATGTTAACTTTCCAACAAAAGTTCTAAAACTGCTTTTAGCCCCAAAGGTACTCAATTTCCAAAGACGTCAGGAATTTGAATTTGAGAGAATTCATCAGCCTCTCTTAATATTTCTTTTCCTTTTGGACTCAGCCAGTTACATAAAAAAGCACTTTCTTTTTTAGATGAATTAAAATTATTACTGACAATATATGTTAGGACAGACCAATGCCTTACACTTTAGGACAGACCAATGCTTTATAATATTGGAACATATATATGTATATAACCATAACCCATACAAAATTATTTACCATTTCATATTTGACAATGTTTCCTATATATTTTTAATAAATCAGATAAGTTCAATTTTTCTATGCCTTTCAGTGTTCTTAATTTTTCAAAAAGACCAAATTTAGAGTTGTGCTTTTTGTTTTCTGGACCGAGTTTAAACCCGCCAACCTTGGTACATGTGGCCAGCAGTGCAACCATTGCACTATGGGCACCAAGCCCCAAATTTAGAGTTTTGATTTTGGAAGGTTTGTCAAATATCAAAGGCCTAAAACATTGGTTCGAATAAGATTACAAGCCAAAAGATTTTAAAGGAAATACATAGTCAACTGGATCACATGTAAATTCTTTCACAAATTCCCTTCTCATTTAACCTGCACAATCTACAAACATTCTAAACCTTCTTTAACTTTTGCCCTTTCACATTCTTATACAACCACTCTTTTTCAAGACAAAATTTATCACACAAGATTCTTTCTTTAGACTATGCCATTCTCCCTTCTGTCTAATTTCTCTTACTTTCAAAAACTCACTTCTTACAAAACAGAATCTCAGTTCACTATGAAGTCACCCATTCAGTTGGCCAAACTGATAATTAGAAGGTTTAAAAAGCAAGAATCTTATCCTTTGACAAAGACTCAGTTTCTCCAACAATTTAAACAACCAAATTATTACATTTTACAAATGAGAGACATTTTATGAGATATAACATTGATATAGGATTTTCCCACTCAGGGCTGGACAGGGAACCCCCATTTTTCAGGCTCAGGTGAGCTCAGATATCAGACTCCCATCTCCAGGCACAAACTCTCTGAGCCCTAGCCAGGTCATGATCAAAGCAGCCTGAAACCTTTTGGATGGCTCCACCCAGACTAAGGAGCACACATCCTAATCCTCTCCCCAGACAAAAACTACTGCAAAGACCTAATAACCTTGCCCAAGGTGAGGAGCTGGATTCATTGATTGGCTAGATTACCCATTCAGTTTGTAAAGGTATTTTTCCATCTACCAAGTCCTGGCCAAAACATCTCTCAGGGCCAATTATTGACCCCTAGACAAAGGACGCATGCAGGAAACCTCTCAACTAGGCCTCCTCCCCCCACCCAGAGGCTGTTCACCCTGGAGACCTATTGCTGATATGGATACAACCCCATTCCCCAAGAAATTTACACTCTCTTCCTCAGATTTTCAAGGGCCATCCAGAGCTCACAAGACTGCCCGAACTGCCACAATTTCCAAGGCACGGCCCCTCTGCCAATGGCTCTGTCAGTCTCCACTCCATCTGTATGCCCTCAGTCCAACAAAATCCCATTTTATCACTGATCTGTGGCTAGGGGGTTCAATTCTCAAATTCCTGAGATGAAAGACTCACTGAAGAAATTCCAGTAACAAAACTATAAAATCCTTTCTAGTGTCTTTTCATTTTCCTCCGAGATGGACATAACCATGTGGTCACCACTAAAGACAGAAAGCAGAAAACCTGAAACTTCCATTTTCTTTCTGAATAGCCAGGGGGCAAGGTTGGAGCAGGGAAGAAGGGGACACTCACACATTTGTTTCACCCTGTTAAGGTGGGGGGGACAAAACCCCACCTATTTTTACCCATCTCAGTCATTCTCCAAGCACTCACATGCACACAATTCCAACCCATTCGTTAACCTGGGAAGCCTCGATTTCCCACTTGAGCTGCCACTTAGCCATAGGAGGCAAACCAACACTCCCCTAGGCCCTGTGACAGGAGATCCAACTCCACTCTCAGATTTCTCTCAGTCACATCACATCCACACACTCTCACACACCTCTCAACAGACCTGTCGACAATCTAACACCCAAGGGGTTGATCAGACTCCCTCTTCCACTGAAACTGTAGTGGGATCCTACAAATGGATCCTACTTTGCC
Organism: Otolemur garnettii; assembly: GCF_000181295.1. Classification (NCBI taxonomy): domain Eukaryota; kingdom Metazoa; phylum Chordata; class Mammalia; order Primates; family Galagidae; genus Otolemur; species Otolemur garnettii. The sequence goes on from NW_003852980.1 coordinate 17,401, forward strand.
TGAGAAAAGTACCTGTTCCTGTATGCTAGTTCCTCCCATGTTTGACTCCTTGAAGACCGCTGATGCGGCCCTTTCTCAGCCCAGTCAAGGCATCCACACAGGGAGGCCTAACTGCCAACCTGGCAAGCTCAGTGGTTCATGTCAACCAGGCCAATCAGGGGCCCCCACGTCAGTTTCCAGAGGATTGGTGGTAACTGCCAGGTGCATGTTCTCTCCAAGGTTGATCTTGCTTCGCGGTCAGAGGACCAAAAATGTTGCAGGAAGACGAGGCCTAACAGAGAGAAAGAGCACCCAAGCACCATGTTTATAAGAGGAAGGGCTTTATTCATCGGCCAGGAGTTTATGGCATAGAAGATCTCCAAATGGCCATGCTCCCCGACTGGCTTGGTCTTTCCCTTTTTATTGACAGTTAAAAATTTCCACCCCACAAGTAACCTTCTCATTGGTGAGTTTGAATAAAGCAGAAGATGCTAGTCCAGCCCCTACAGATCTACATGATTTCACAGAACTTGGAAATTTCCAGGTTCCAGAAAGTTAAGTCTACAAATTCCTAAGAGCTGAGTCACCATGGAGAGGACCCTGCAGGTGCATTCCTGCAGTCTCCTTGAGAAGGCTTGTTTTCCCAGACCTCGCCCTTCTCAGATATCCTTGGTCAGTACAGTCATCTAATCTTCAATAAACCAAACAAGAACATACACTGGGGGAAAAGACTCCCTATTCAATAAATGTTGCTGGGAGAACTGGATATCCACATGTAAAAGACTAAACTGGACCTGCCACTTTCTGCACTTACAAAATGGATTCAAGATGGATAAAAGAACTAAATTTAAACATGACATGATAAAAATCCTCAGAGAAAGCATAGGAAAAACACTTGAAGATATTAGCCTGGAGAAAGACTTTATGAAGAAGACTTCAGTGAATTGCAACAGCAAAAATAAACAAATGGAACTTAATAAAACTGAAAAGCTTCTGTACAGTTAAAGAGACAACAACCAACACAAATAGACAACCTATACAAAGGCAAAGGATATTTGCATTTTTTTTATTGTTCGGGATTCATTGAGGGTACGAGATGTGTCACATACTGAGACCCCACCCCGCTCCCTCCTTCCTTCTCTCTGCTCTTCTTTTCCCTCACCCCCTCCCTCCTTCTCTCTCTCTCTGCTCTCCCCTTTCTCCACCCTCATAGTGTCAATAATTGTCCTCAAATCAAGATTGAATACATAGGATTCATGCTTCTCCATTCTTGTGATGCTTTACTAAGAATAATGTGTTCCACTTCCATCCAAGTTAATACAAATGCTATAAAGTGTCCATCTTGTTTAATGGCTGAATAGTACTCCATGGTATATAGGTACCACAGCTTGTTAATCCATTCTTGGGTTGGATGGGCACCTAGGAAACCTAGGCTATTTCCACATTTTGGCGATTGTAAATTGAGCTGCAATGAACACTCTAGTG
>NW_003852981.1:0-1126 GCF_000181295.1 Otolemur garnettii
GATGTTTTGCTGGCCTTTTTGAGCAAAGGCTGGGACTAGTGTCTGTATCTTTTCCCCTAGAACTTTGCCAAAGATGCAAATATTGCTATGGTCTGAGAGCCTAGAGGTCTTCTTGTCTCTATCTTGTTTACAGTTGGTATCTGTTCTACCTTAGATAATCAATTACTCTGGGTTAAGATCAGCTGTGGAGAAATAAGAGTGATTAAGTCACCCCACCCCTTACTGGCGATGATCGGGAACAGAAAACCACACTTTCCCTCAACCACACCCCCAGGGTATCACTTTAGATAGTTCTCAGGTTATTGGCCCAGTTCAAATGATATGAGACAAGTTAACACAATTCTCAGGTGGGGGAGTTCGAGAGGTCTCTGGCAACTGTACAGCAGGGATCTTCTGGTAGCACAGGTATGGCCTGCTCCAGTGTTCTGTGGGGTCAGAGGGACCCATCCAGCAAATAAAGTATTCTAGGGAGGTTGATGCCTCCTATCCCCCCCTTGTACCTTTGTCACACCCAGTCACTGGAGACCCCAGAGGGCTGTGACCTAGTTGCCCAATAAGTGAGTGTGGCAGGGCTCTGTGTCTGCCAAAATCAAAGTAGAGCCAGTGCCAGCCCCACTCAGTTACTGCTCTTCGACCCCAACCAGCAAAGGAAACAGAGGCTTGACTATCTTAGGCACTCAGTGACAACTGGAGAATGTTCTACCTGAGGACAATTTGGGCCTGAGAAAAACCTGAGAGCATCAGAGATTCTCCCTCAACCACCAGTTAATTTGCCCAAATCAAGAGATCCAAACCTATTGACCTGGTCAGTACCCACTCCCTTGTTGGAAAAATCACAAGGTCTCTAGAAACTAATTAATAGGAGTTTACTGGTGGTATAAGTGTGGCTAGCTCTGATGCTCTGAGGAGTCAAAAAGGCCTGTTCAGTAGATAATTTGGAGTAAGGAGGCTGAAGTCTCTTTCCCCTCCTTACTCATGCTTCGCCGCTGGACTCTGGTAACTTCACTCTCAGCCCCACCAATAGTTTTTGTTGACCCAGACTCTGTAACACAGTCCTATCCAATGGGCGAGTGAGTCAGGGTTTTGTGTCTACCAGAGTCCAGGTAAGGTCAATGAGTTCATCAGG
>NW_003852981.1:1937-5952 GCF_000181295.1 Otolemur garnettii
TTTTTTTTTTTTTGAGTATATACAAACAAGTCTCTTTTTCAATGCGGTGGGGTTCCAGTTTAAAAAAATATATATATAATTGTGCTGCAGTATATTTTCTAGACAACAGGTGGCTCTGTGAGTGGTCCCTACAATGGGGGAAAAGAGAAATAAAGAAAAAGAAAAAAAAATATGGAGAATCTTTGCTGGCAGGATGCCAGATTCTCCCTACAACAGTTCCTGCAGTGTGTTGGGTGTCTTGGATCAACTTCAGATGCCGGATGGCTCCCTGCAGATCATATTGAGCTCTCGGCGCTTTTGGGGGAGGTGTTATGGAGACGCCATTTTGGAGGTTTTATAGTACATCTGGTTCCTGGCTGGCAGCCCACTTCTACCTGTCCTCCAAACTTGGGACACAAGTTCGCACTTCGCCAGACTTTCAGTCAATTCCTAATTTCCCCTGGAACAGAAAACCTTTGTGGTCTGAGGGACAAAGGCTGGGGCCGCCCCTTTTGCGGTCCGTGTTCAGTTTATTTCCAAAGTGGGAAGGGCTGGTCGTGGCGGGACATTCAAAAGATTTTCCAGTGTTTGTAGGAAGGGAACCGATTCCGTGCACTTAACTCCTGGTTTCCCCTCAAACAAATTTGTGTGGTCTGAGGGAAAAGAGCTAGAGTGCTCCTTTGGCCCTTGGAATTTAGTTTCTGATGGGGGAGGGGTTATAACTGCTGCCGCTGGAGCAGAATGTTCAAAAGACTCTTCAGTGTTTGCAAGACGGGAACTGATTCACCCTGCCGGCCACCACGTCAGTGCAGCTCCAGACAGACTTCCAAAATTACGGGATGGATCGGTTCCCAAGCAGAGTCCCTTCCCCTTGAGTTTCTGTCCGAATGCCTGGATCCCTAACACCCCAAACTGGGTCCAAATGTCTCCTGTTTCTGGCCACTAAATTTCGCCCGGGAATCCACGCCTCACCACACCCTCCGCGAGACATGCAAACTCTCCGCGAATTGGGCACAGGAGCCTTTCTTTGGGGGAGGGATTGGTTTCTGTCTCTCAGAAAGCAAGCCCCGCAACCTAAGCAGCGGACCTGGCACCGCAGGTGGCAGATGGCGCCGTTTCAGCTGCTGCCCTGAGTTTTTTCTGGCTGACACACTTTCAATCCAGCGATTCAGCTCTTTGCTGCTCCCCCCTGCGCTGCTTATCCGTGCAAGAATTTCACGCAGAAGAGATCCAATAAGCCCACTCTCACCTGAAACCACCAGGAGAGTTGACTCAGAGATGCATCTCCTCCGCCATCTTGCTCCGCCTCCGCCGGTCCTCGGGATTTCTAATTGAAGTCCCCATTTGACCCGGGGGTGCAGGCTTTCTCTTCATTGGCCTCCAGGGTTTGTAATTGAACTCCCCATTGCACCCAGGTGTGCCTGCTTTCTCTTCATTGGCCCCCGGGGTTTTGAATTGAAGTCCCCATTTCACCCCGGGGTGCCTGCTTTCTCTTCATTGGCCCCCGGGGTTTGTAATTGAAGTCCCCATTTCCTCCTTGGGTGCTTGCTTTCTCTTCACTGGCCCACAGGGATTCTAATTGAAGTCCCCATTTCCCCCGTCGGTGACTGCTTTCTCTTCATTGGCCCCCGGGATTTCTAATTGAAGTCCCTTTTCCCCGGGGGGTCCGAGCTTTATCTTCATTGGCCCCGGGGGTTTCTAATTGAAGTCCCCATTTCACCCAGGGATGCCAGCTTTCTCTTCATTGGCCCCCGGGGTTTCTAATTGAAGTCCCCATTTCCCGCGGGAGTGCCAGCTTTCTCTTCATTGGCCTTTGGGATTTCTAATTGAAGTCCCCATTTCCCCTGGGGGTGCATCCTTTCTCTTCTTTGGCACCCAGAATTTCTAATTGAAGTCCCCGTTTCATCTGGGGGTGCCAGGTTTCTCTTCATTGGCCCCCGCGGTTTCGAATTGAAGTCCCCATTTCACCCAGGGGTGTCTGCTCTCTCTTCATTGGTCCCTGGGGTTTTGCATTGAAGTCCTCATTGCACCCACGGTGCCTGCTTTCTCTTCATTGGCCCCCGGAGTTTCGAATTGAAGTCCCCATTGCACCCGCGGTGCCTGCTTTCTCTTCATTGGCCCTGGGGTTTCAAATTGAAGTCCCCATTGCACTCGCTGTTCCTGCATTCTCTTCATTGGCCCCCGGGGTTTCTAATTGAAATACCCATTTCACCCGAGGGTGCCTGTTTTCTCTTCATTGGCCCCTGGGGTTTCCAATTGAAGTCCCCATTTCACCCTGGTGTGCCAGCTTTCTCTTCATTGTCCCCCAGCGTTTCTAATTGAAGTCCCAATTTCCCGTGGGGGTGCCTGCTTTCTCTTCATTGGCCCTGGGATTTCTAATTGTAGTCCCCATTTCACCCGGGGGTGCCAGCTTTCTCTTCATTGGCCCCCGGGGTTTCTAACTGCAGTGCCCATTTCACCTAGGGGTGTCTGCTTTCTCTTCACTGGCCCCTGGGGTTTTGAATTGAAGTCCCCATTGCACCCCTGGTGCCTGCTTTCTCTTCATTGGCCCCCGGGATTACTAATTGAAGTCCCCATTTCACCCGGAGGTGCCAGCTTTCTCTTCATTGGCCCCCGGGGTATCGAATTGAAGTCCCCATTGCACCTCTGGTGCCTGCTTTCTCTTCATTGGCCCTGGGGATTACTAATTGAAGTCCCCATTTCACCTGGAGGTGCCAGCTTTCTCTTCATTGGCCCCCAGGGTATCGAATTGAAGTCCCCATTGCACCCCTGGTGCCTGCTTTCTCTTCATTGGCTCCCGGGGTTTCAAATGGAAGTTCCTATTTCCCCCAGGGTGCCTGCTTTCTCTTCATTGGCCCCTGGTATTTCTAATTGAAGTCCCCATTTCACCCCAGGGGTGCCAGCTTTCTCTTCATTGGCTCCCGGGGTTTCTAATTGAAGTGCCTATTTCACCCAGGGGTGCCCGCTTTCTCTTCATTGGACCCCGGGGTCTAATTGAAGTCCCCATTGCACCCATGGTCCCTGCTTTCTCTTCATTGGGCCCCGGAGTTTCGAGTTCAGGAACCCATTTCACCCGGGGGTGCCAGCTTTCTCTTCATTGGCCCCCGGGGTTTCTAATTGAAGTCCCCATTTCCCACAGGGGTGCCCGCATTGTCTACATTGGCCCCGGGGATTTCTAATGGAAGTCCCCATTTCACCCGGGGGGGCGTGCTTTCTCTTCATTGGCCCTCGGTATTTCTAATTGAAGTCCCCATTTCCGCCGGGGGTGCCTGCTTTCTCTTCATTGGCCCCCAGATTTTTAATTGAAGTCCGAATTTCACCCAGGGGTGCCAGGTTTCCCTTCATTGGCCCCTGGGGTGTCAAATTGAAGTCCCCATTTCACCCCGGGGTGCCTGCTTTCTCTTCATTGGCCCTCGGTATTTCTAATTGAAGTCCCCATTTCCCCCAGGGGTGCCTGCTTTCTCTTCTTTGGCCCCCAGATTTTTAATTGAAGTCCGAATTTCACCTGGGGGTGCCTGCTTTTGCTTCATTAGCCCCTGGGGTGTCAAATTGAAGTCCCCATTTCACCCGGGGGTGCCTGCTTTCTCTTCATTGGCCCCCGGGGTTTCTAATTGAAGTCCCCATTTCCTTGTGAGTGCCTGCTTTCCCTTCATTGGCCCCTGGTATTTCTAATTGAAGTCCCCATTTCACCCAGGGGTGCCCACTTTCTCTTCATTGGTCCCCGGGGGTTTTGAATTGAAGTCCCCATTGCACCCATGGTGCCTGCTTTCTCTTGATTGGCCCATGGGGTTTCTAATTGAAGTCCCCATTTCCTCCAGGTTTGCCGGCTTGCTCGTCATTGGCCCCTGTTATTTCTAATTGAAGTCCCCATTTCACCCGGGGATGCCAGCTTTCTCTTCATTGGCCCCTGGGGGTTTTGAATTGAAGTCCCCATTGCACCCGCGGTGCCTGCTTTCTCTTCATTGGCCAATGGGGTTTCTAATTGAAGTCCCCATTTCCACCGGGCTTGCTGGCTTGCTCGTCATTGGCCCCTGGT
>NW_003852981.1:6167-7319 GCF_000181295.1 Otolemur garnettii
GTCCGGGCTGGGGATTCGAACCCGCCACCTTAGGTGTACGTGGCTGGCACCTTAGCCGGTTGAGCTATAGGCGCCGAGCCGGCCCCTGGTATTTCTAATTGAAGTCCCGATTTCACCCGAGGGTGCCTGCTTTCTCTTCATTGGCCCCGGGGTTTGTAATGAAGTCCCCATTTCCCCCATCAGTGCCTGCTTTCTCTTCATTGGCTCCCGGGGATTCTAATTGAAGTCCCCATTTCCCTCGTCGGTGCCTGCTTTCTCTTCATTGGCCCCCAGGGTTTCTAATTGAAGTCCTCTTTTCCCCCGGGGGTGCTTGTCTTCTCTTCACTGGCTCCTGGGGTTTCTAATTGAAGTCCCCATTTCACACAGGGGTGCATGCTTTCTCTTCATTGGCCCTGGGATTACTAATTGTAATCCCAATTTCACCCGGGGGTGCCAGCTTTCTCATCACTGGCCCCCGGGGTTTCGAATTGAAGGCCCCATTGCACCCACAGTGCCTGCTTTCTCTTCATTGGCCCCCGGGGTTTTGAATGGAAGTCCCCATTTCCCCCGGGGGTGCCTGCTTTCTCTACATTGGCCCCCAGGGTTTCTAATGGAAGTCCCCATTTCTTCCGGCGGTGCCTGCTTTGTCTTCGCTGGCACCTGGGTTTCTAATTGAAGTCTACATTTCCCCTGGGGGTGCCAGCTTTCTGTTCATTGGCCCCCAGGATTTCTAATTGAAGTTCCCATTTCACCCACGGATTCCAGCTTTCTCTTCATTGGCACCTGGGGTTTCTAATTGAAGTCCCAATTTCCCCCGGGGGTGCCTGCTTTCTCTTCTTTGGCCCCTGGGATTTCTAATAGAAGTCCCGATTTCACACTGGGGTGCCACGTTTCTCTTCATTTGCCCCCTGGGTTTCTAATTGAAGTCCCCATTTACCCCGGGGATGGTTGCTTACTCTTGATTGGTCCCCGGTATTTCTAATTGAAGTCCCCATTTCACCCCAGGGGTGCCAGCTTTCTCTTTATTGGCTCCTGGGGTTTCTAATTGAAGTGCCTATTAAACCCAGGGGTGCCTGCTTTGTCTTCATTGGCCCCGGGGTCTACTTGAAGTCTCCATTGCACCCGTGGTCCCTGCTTTCTCTTTTTTTTTTTTTTTTTTTTTTTTTTGAGACA
>NW_003852981.1:7572-11061 GCF_000181295.1 Otolemur garnettii
GAGCCCCTGCTTTCTCTTCATTGGGCCCCGGGGTTTTGAGTTCAAGAACCCATTTCACTCGGGGGTGCCAGCTTTCTCTTCATTGGCCCCCGGGGTTTCTAATTGAAGTTCCCATTTCCCCCGGAGGTGCCGGCATTGTCTACATTGGCCCCCGGGATTTCTACTGGAAGTCCCCATTTCACTCGGGGGTGCCAGCTTTCTCTTCATTGGCCTCCGGGGTTTCGAATTGAAGTCCCCATTTCACCCAGGGGTGCCTGTTTTCTCTTCATTGGCCCCCAGGGTTTCTAATTGAAGTCCCCATTTCACCCGAGGTGCCTGCTTTCTCTTCACAGGCACCCGGGGTTATGAATTGAAGTCCCCATTGCACCCGCGGTGCCTGCTTTCTCTTCATTGACCCCCGGGGTTTCGAATTGAAGTCCCCATTTTCCCGGGGGTGCCTGCTTTCTCTTCAATGGCCCCCGGGGTTTCTAATTGAAGACCCCATTTCATCCGTGGGTGCCTGATAACTCTTCATTGGCACCGGGATTACTAATTGAAGTCCCCATTTCCCCCATCAGTGCCAGCTTTCTCTTCATTGGCCCCCGGGGTTTCGAATTGAAATCCCCTTTGCACCCCTGGTGCCTGCTTTCTCTTCATTGGCCCCCGGGATTTGTAATTGAATTCCCCATTGTACCCAGTTGTGCCTGCTTTCTCTTCATTGGCCCCCGGGGTTTCGAATTGAAGACCCCATTTCCCCTGAGGTCCCTGCTTTCTCTTCATTGACCCCGGGGTTTCCAATTGAAGTCCCCATTGCACACGTTGTGCCTGCTTACTCTTCATTGGCCCCCAGGGTTTCGAATTGAAGTCCCCATTTCCCCCGGGGGTTCCTGCTTTCTCTTCATTGGCCCACGGGGATTCTAATTGAAGTCCCCATTTCCCCCAGGGGTGCCTGCTTTCTCTTCATTGGCCCCCGGGGTTTCTAATTGAAGTTTCCAATGCAGCCGCGTTGCCTGCTTTCTCTCCACTGGCCTCCGGATTTTTGAATTGACATCCCCATTTCAACTGGGGGTGCCTGCTTTCTCTTCATTGGTCCCCGGGGTTTCTAATTGAAGTCTCCATTTCCCCCGGGGGTTCATGTTTTCTCTTCATTGACCCCCGGGATTTCTAATTGAAGTCCCCATTTCACTGGCGGGTGACAGCTTTCTCTTCATTGGACCTCGGGGTTTCTAACTGAAATCCCCATTTCACCCAGGTGTGCCTGCTTTCTCTTCATTGGCCCCAGGGTTTCTAAGTGAAGTCCACATTGCACCCTGGTGTGCCTGCTTTCTCTTCACTGGCCCCAGGGTTTTGAATTTAAGTCCGCATTTCACCCGGGGGTGCCTGCTTTCTCTTCATTGGCCCCCCGGGGTTTCTGATTGAAGTCTCCATTTCACCCAGGGTGCCTGCTTTCTCTTTATTGGGCCCTGGGGTTTTGAATCGAAGTCCCCATTGCACCCGCGGTGCCTGCTTTCTCTTCATTGGCCCCCAGGGTTTCTAATTGATGTCCCGATTTCACACTGGGGTGCCGGCTTTCTCTTCATTGGGCCCGGGTTTCTCACTGAAATCCCCATTTCACCCAGGTGTCCCTGCTTTCTCTTCATTGGCCCCCAGGGTTTCGAACTGAAGTCCCCATTGCACCCAATTGTGCCTCCTTCCTCTTCATTGGCCCCCGGCGTTTCGAATTGAAGACCCCAGTACACCCGGGGCTGCCTGTTTTCTCTTCATTGGCTCCCGGGGTTTTGAATTGAAGTCCCCTTGTAACCGGGGGTGCCTCCTTTCTGTTCATTGGTCCCAAATGTTTATAAATGAAGTCCCATGTAGCCCGGGGTTGCCTGCTTTCTCTTCATTTTTCCGCCGAGATTTCTAATTGAAGTTCCCATTTCCCCCGGGGGTGCCTGCTTTCTCTACATTGGTCCTCGGTATTTCTAATTGAAGTCCCGATTTCACCCCAGGGCTGCAATCTTTGTCTACATTGGCTCCCGAGGTTTCTAATTGAAGTCCCCATTTCACCCAGGGGTGCCTGCTTTCTCTTCATTGGCCCCCGGTGTTTTGAAGTGAAGTCCCCATTGCACCTGCGGTGCCTGCTTTCTCTTCATTGGCCCCCAGGGTTTCGAATTGAAGTCCCCATTTCACCCAAGGTTGCGTGCTTTCACTTCATTGGCCCCCAGGGTTTCGAATTGTAGTCCCCATTTCACTCAGGGGTGCCAGCTTTCTCTTTATTGGCCCCCGGGGTTTTGAATTGATGTCTCCATTGCACCCGCGGTGCCTCCTTTCTCTTCATTGGTCCCCGGGGTTTCAAATTGAAGTCCCCTTTGCACCCCCGGTGCCTGCTTTCTCTTCATTGGCCCCCGGGATTTGTCACTGACATCCCAATTTCACCCAGGTGTGCCTGCTTTCTCTTCATTGGCCCCCGGGGTTTCCAATTGAAGTCCCCATTTCCCCCGTGGTGCCTGCTTTCTCTTCATTGGCTCTTGGGGTTTCGAATTGAAGTCCCCATTGTACATGTGGTGCCTGCTTACTCTTCATTGGTCCACGGAGTTTCTAATTAAAGTCCCCATTTCCCCTGGGGGTGGCTGGTTTCTCTCCATTGGCCCCTGGGAGAGAATTCAATTGAATTCTCTTCTAAGAGAATTCAATTGAATTCAATTCTAATTGAATTCCCCATTTCACATGGAGGTGCCAGCTTTCTCTTCATTGGCCCCTGGGGTTTTGAATTGAAGTCCCCATTGCACCCACGGAGCCTGCTTTATCTTCATTGGCCCCGGGGGTTTCTAATTTAAGTCCCCATTTCACCCGGAGGTGCCTGATTTCTCTTCATGGGCCCCCGGGGTTTCTAATTGAAGTCCCGATTTCCCCCAGGAGTGCCAGCTTTCTCTTCATTGGCCCCCGGGATTTCTAACTGAAGTGCCTATTTCACCCAGGTGTGCCTGCTTTCACTTCATTGGCCCCCGGGGTTTTGAGTTGAAGTCCCCATTGCACCCGCGGTGCCTGCTTTCTCTTCATTGGCCCCCGGGGTTTCGAATTGAAGTCGCCATTGTACACGGGGGTGCCTACTTTCTCTTCATTGGCCCCAGGGATTTCTTTTCTTTTTTTTTGTTTTTGTTTTGTAAGAATTTAATGTCTAAACACATACAAAAAATAAGCATTATAGCAACCAGTTTTGCTTATAGCAATTTCAAAGTCACTTCAAATATGTATATTATATACATATATATATCTGAGGCTATCTCTGCAAAATAACATCTTCCCATGGAATATTTTCAGAGTCTCAGATTTTAAGCCAGAAAAACAAGATTCATGCTGGTAAAGCAACCTGTAGATCCTGACTCTTCACAATTTAGTGTACTTTTAAAATTGTAAAAAGATCTTCCAAAGGGGGAAAGAAAGTAAAGGAGATGGCTGGGGCCTCCTGGAAAAGGCTGCTCTACTATCTGCAGGACTGAAATGGTGAAGACAAATTGAAAGCTGGGA
>NW_003852981.1:11233-17001 GCF_000181295.1 Otolemur garnettii
ATGATCAGCACAGCACTAAACTAGTACAATGGGTCTTCACACATCTTGATTTGAGGAACTATTGCCATTGAAAATCTTTTTCCTGAGAAAGTCATGTTATAAAATGGCACAAGACAATAAAAATTTCCTCCAATTTTACCCACAAATACAGGATGAGAAAATCAGATTACACTATTTTGTGAGGAAAATATAAAGTTTATTTCGCAAAACTGTATTTTCAGTTACTTTCCAAACTATAGGCTTTTAGGCAGTGAGAACCAGTTAAGAAATGATCCTTTCTATAACAGAATGAATACATAATGGTAAATTTTGGTTGGTGTTTGAACAATTTTTTTTTTGAGACACAGTCTCACTCAGTTGCCCTGGAGTTGAGTGCCATGGCATTCCTGCTCACAGCAACCTCAAACTCTTGGGCTCAAGTGATTCTCTTGCCTCAGCCTCCCTGGTAAGTGGGACTACAGGCGCCTGCCACAACACTTGGCTATTTGTAGCGACAGGAATCTTGCTCTTGCTCAGGCTGGTCTCCAACTCCTGAGGTCAAGTGATCCACCTACCTCAGCCTCCCAGAGTGCTAGGATTATAGGCGTGAGCCACTGCATCTGGCTGTAAACAATTTTTTGTAAGAGGTTGTTTACAAGGGGAGAAACTAAGGCACAGAAACTTACCCAAGCTAGTTTCAAGGTTGAGTTTAATAGTAAAGGTAGGCTCAGCGCCTGTAGCTCAGTGGTTAGGGCCCCGGCCACATAGACCAGGCTGGTGGGTTCGAACCCAGCTTGGGCCTGCTAAACAACTGCAACAACAACAAAAAAAAAAGCCAAGAACCCTGATTTCCCAGGCTAGCGGGTAAAAGGTGCTATCTTCCCAAAGGGGAAAGAGAAAATTTGTTTTGGTGGGAAATATTAATAAAGTTTGAAATACATAACATGAATTTCCTTAAAAGTCTTTGGCATCTGTGAGAGTCTTGTAGGTGAGGTTTTGGGGTATATTTTTCCCCCAAATATAAAAAGGGGAGCTACCTTTTAAGTTAAACAAGATTAATCTTAATTTCCAAATGACCTGAGTTCATTCTATAGAATCACTTATACAGTTTGTAAGCCATTACAGTAATCACTTGTACAGTCTGTAAGCCGTCTGAAACAGAGACTGCTACACCTCACAGAATTCACACACATACATTCTCCAGTGGTATTTATATGACCAGAACTTATTCCACAAATTCATGAAGTACAAAATTAAACAAGACCTCTAGCCTAATTTTTCATAATCCCAACTACTTGAAGAAGTCAAATTTATTATAAGTAGAATGATTAACTCCAATATTGTATGGTACTAAGTTAACCCCAAATTCAAGTATTGATAATATCCCTCACGAAATGTGTGCTGTGAAATTTATATTGCTTTGATAGGCTGCCTTCCTGGTGTGTATGTTTTGACCTCAAAATTCCTAATCTCATAAATTTGCACTTGTAAGAGCTCAGGTAGGTTTATCTAGTTGTAATGAAGTAGTATAGAACATACCACATAAAAGTAAAATATAAAATTATTTTCAAGTCTTTTTGTCTTTAAAGTGCCCTATATGCTATATTAAATCAACTTTCAGATTATAGAAATATATTACTATGACTAGTAATAGTCTTACAAAAGATCAGCAGTTAAACAAGAATGATTTCTTCAAGTACGCATAGATAGACTGAGATGCAAAAATTCTTTAGGCACATTCAAATCCAAATAGTAGGGAAAAAAAAAATCCACTAAGTACCTAAGAGGGACAGCAGAGGCGTTCAGAAGGAATGTCAGAGTGTCAGAGACTAATCTGTAAGATAACTAGTATGTAAACTCAAAGTGGTTCTTTTTGAATGTTTTGTAGCAAATAATTGTCCAAAATAACAGGAACAAAAAGATAATACTCATTCCTTACCAGAAATAAAATAGAAAATAAGTCTTTCCACATGCTCAGAAGCGGCATCATAAACATGCTGCGACCCTTTCGTGTCTAGTAGGTCGCTTCATCCATGTTGTCGTCACTGTCGGCACCAAAGTCATCGCCATCTTCAAAGTAGGAGTTAATGTAGTCATTTTCCTCCTCCTGCTCTTCCTCGTCATAGTCTTCCTGCTCCGCGGCACCGTCCTCGTCATCGGCGTCATCTCCTTCTTTACTTTTGTCTTTGCTTCCTTCTTTCTCTTCATTTTCCTCATCTGATTTTTCACCATCACCTTGCTTTTCCAATTCCTCGATTTTTTTCAACACATCTGAAGGATTAATGAGCGGAGTGCCTTTGCCTCTATCTTTTGCCTGTTTGGAGTTTGGGCCTGCTTTTTTGCATTTTTTCCTTGGCATCAACTCTCTTGGAAGTCTTCTCCAATCTGGTATCCATTCTTCTTTGTACACCTTCATATATCTTTTACTGTATCTTTCAATATCTTGATTTTCTTCAGGTGTTTCAATAAAATAAGGCATTCTTTTCATCGTTTCTCTCAGCTCTTGTTTCAAGGCCAGCACGTAATCTTCACTTTCTCCTGTTTTCAGCGGCACTGGCTTATAATCTGTATCTGGAAATGGTGGGGGTGGTTTCAACACCACATCAGGTAACTTCTCCCCTCTGCTAAATCCAACGGCCTCGACATTAAAGGTAAAAGCAGCACGTCCTCTTCCTTTATTCCCAGCCATGGGAACTAGTTACACCAGAAAAGCGGCAAACTCTGAAAGACACTGCTCACTTAGTCTTGTGGCTTGGGCAAAACTGCAGCCCACGTGCCGGCCGGCAAGGAAGAGGTGCTGGCAGAGGACGCCGCACTACAGTGAAGCCAGCTCCACCACGGGAGAGGCGCGCACCGCCCTCCACGCGGCCCCGGAGCCGCGCTCCAGTCCGGACCCGCCCCGGGATTTCTAAATGAAGTCCCCATTTCACCCAGGGGTGCCTGCTTTCTCTTCATTTGGCCCCGTGGTTTCTAATTAAAGTCCCCTTTGCACTGGCGGTGCCTGCTTTCTATTCATTGGCCCCCCGGGGTTTGGAATTGAACTTCCCATTTCACCCGGGGGTGCCAGTTTTTCTAATTGAAGTCCCCATTTCACCCCGACGTGCCTGCTTTCTTTTCATTGGCCCCCGGGTTTTCGAAGTGAAGTCCCTGTTGCACCTGCGGTGCCTCCTTTATCTTCATTGCCCCCAGGGTTTCGAATTGAAGTCCCCATTTCCCCCGGGGTGCTTTGTCTTCATTGTCCCCCGGGGTTTCTAATTGTAGTCCCCATTTCACCCGGGGGTGCCTGCTTTCTCTTCATTGGCCCTCGGGGTCTAATTGAAGTCCCCATTGCACCCGTGGTCCCTGCTTTCTCTTCATTGTCTCCCGAGGTCTATATTGAAGTCCCCATTGCACCCGTGCTCCCTGCTTTCTCTTCATTGGACCCCGGGGTTTCTAATGGAAGTCCCCATTTCCCCCAGAGGTGCCTGCTTTCTCTTCATTGGCCCCCGGGGTTTAATTGAAGTCCCCATTGTACCCGCAGTGGCTGCTTGCTCTTCATTGGCCCCTGGGGTTACCAGTTGACGTCCCCATTTCACCCAGTGGTGCCTGCTTTCTCTTCATTGACCCCCGGGGATTTCTAATTGAAGTCCCGTTTTCCCCCAAGGTTGCCTCTTTTCTCTTCATTGGCCCCCGGGGTTCATAATTGCAGTGCCCATTTCACCCAGGGGTGCCTGCTTTCTCTTCATGGGTCCCCGGGGTTTCGAATTGAAGTCCCCATTGCTCCCGCGGTGCCTGAGTTCTCTTCATTGTCCCCCGGGGTTTCTAATTTAAGTCCCCATTTCAAACGTCAGTTCCAGCTTTCTCTTCATTGGACACCAGGGTTTGTAACTGAAGTCCCCTTTTCACACGGGGGTGCCAGCTTTCTCTTCTTTGGGCCCCAGGGTTTCTAACTGAAGTCCCCATTTCACCCAGGTGTGCCTGCTTTCTCTTCATAGCCCACAGGGTATCGAACTGAAGTCCCCATTGCACCCAGGTGTGCCTGCTTCCTCTTCATTGGCCCCCGGGGTATCAAATTGAAGTCCGCATTTCACCCCCGGTACCTGCTTTCTCTTCATTGCCCCCCGGGGTTTCCAATTGAAGTCCCTATTTCACCTAGGGGTGCCTGCTTTCTCTTCATTGGCTCCCAGGATTTCTAATTGAAGTCCCCATTTCCCCCCGGGTTGCTCCCTTTCTCTTCATTAGCCACCGGGATTTCTTACTGAAGTCCCCATTTCGACCGATGGTGGAATCTTTCACTTCATTGGCCCCCGGGATTTCTTATTGAAGTCATCATTTCCCCAGATGGTGCCTGCTTTCTCTGCATTGGCCCCAGGGGTTTCTAATTGAAGTCCCCTTTTCACCCAGGGGTACCTGCTTTCTCTTCATTGTCCCCGGGGTTTCTAATTGATGTTCCCATTTCACACGGGGGTGACTGCCTTCTCTTCATTGGCCCCCGGTATTTCTAATTGAAGTCCTCATTTCACTCCAGGGGTGCCAGCTTTCTCTTCATTGGCCCCCGGGATTTCTAATTGAAGTCCCCATTTCACACGTGGTGCCTGCTTTCTCTTCATTGGCCCCCGGGGTTTCAAACTGAAGTCCTCATTTCACCCGAGGTGCCAGCTTTCTCATCGTTGGCCCCCTCGGTTTCAAATTGAAGTCCCCATTTCCCCCGGGGGTGGTTGCTTACTGTTCATTGGCCCCAGGTATTTCTAATTCAAGTCCCCATTTCAACCCAGGGGTGCCAGTTTTCTCTTCATTGACTCTCGGGGTTTCTAACTAAAGTGCCTATTTCAACCAGGGGTGCCTGCTTTCTCTTCATTCGCCCCCGGGGTTTCTAATTGAAGTCCCCATTGCACCCGTGGTCCCTGTTTTCACTTCATTGGCCCCCGGGGTCTAAATTGAAGAACCCATTGCACCCGTGGTCCCTGTTCTCTCTTCATTGGACCCCGGGGTTTCTAATGGAAGTCCCCATTACCCCCGAGGTGCCTGCTTTCTCTTCATTGGCCCCCAGGGTTTAATTGAAGTTCTCATTGCACCCGCGGTGACTGCTTTCTCTTCATTGGCCCCTGGGGTTTCTGATTCAAGTCCCCATTGTACCCTTGGTGCCTGCTCTCTCTTCATTGGCCCCCGGGGTTTCGAACTGATGTTCCCATTGCACCTGGGGGTGCCTGCTTTCTCATCATTGGCCCCCGTGGTTTTGAATTGAAGTCCCATTTTACCCAGGTTTGCCACCTTTATCTTCATTGGCCCACGGGGTTTGAAATTGTACTCCCCATTGCTCCCGTGATGCCTGCTTCTCTTCATTGGCACCCGTGGTTTCGAATTGAAGTCCCCATTTCCCACAGGGGTGCCTGCTTTCTCTTCAATGGGCCCTGGGGGTTATAATTGAAGTCCCCATTTCACCCGGGGGTGCCTGCTTTCCCTTTATTCGACTGCGGAGTTTTAAATTGAAGTCCCCATTGCCCCCGCGGTGCCTGCTTTCTCTTCATTGGCCCCAGGGGTTTCTAACTGAAGTCCCCATTTCCCCAGGGGGTACCTGCTTTCTCTTCATTGGCCCCCAGGATTTCTAATTGAAGTCCCTTTTCCCTGGGGGGGTCCCAGCTTTCTCTTCATTAGCCCCTGGGGTTTCTAATTGAAGTCCTCATTGCACCTGTTGTCCCTGTTTTCTCTTCACTGGCCCCCGGGTTCTAATTGAAGTCCCCATTGCACCCGTGGTCCCTGCATTCTCTTCATTGGCCACAGGGGTTTCTAATTGAAGTCCCCATTTCACC
>NW_003852981.1:17375-18749 GCF_000181295.1 Otolemur garnettii
GGTGCCTGCTTTCTCTTCATTGGCCCCCGGGGTTTCGAACTGATGTCCCTATTTCACCTGGGGGTGCCTGCTTTCTCTTCATTGGCCCCAGGGGTTTCGAACTGAAGTCCCCGTTTCTCCCGGGGGTGCCTGCTTTCCCTTCATTGGCCCCAGGGGTTTCTAATAGAGATCCCCATTTCTCCCGGGGGTTCCTGCTTTCTCTTCATTGGCCCCAGGGGTTTCTAATAGAAGTCCCCATTTCCCATTGGGTGCCTGCTTACTCTTCATTTGCCCCCGGGATTTCTAAATGAAGTCCCTTTTCCCTGGGGGGTCCCAGCTTTCGCTTCATTGGACCCCGGGGTTTCTAATTCAAGTTCCCATTGTACCCGTGGTGACTGCTTTCTATTCATTGGCCACCGGGGATTCCACTTGAAGTCCCCATTTTATCCAGGGGTGCCTGCTTTCTCTTCATTGGCCCCCGGGTTCTAATTGAAGTCCCCATTGCACCCGTGGTGCCTGCTTTCTCTTCATTGGCCCCCAGGGTTTCTAATTCAATTCCCCATTGTTGCTGTGGTGCCTGCTTTCTCTTCATTGGCCCCCAGGGTTTCGAACTGATGTCCCCATTGCACCTGGGGGTGCCTGCTTTCCCTTCATTGGCCCCAGGGGTTTCTAATTGAAGTCCCCATTTCTCCCGGGGGTGCCTGCTTTCTCTTCATTGGCCCCAGGGGTTTCAAAAAGAAGTTTCGGGGGATTCTTGGAAGATGGCCGACTGGTAGCAACCCTGGTCAGAGGCTCCTGAGCAAAGGAAGAAAAACTGGTTGGAATCAGAATCTATGAAGCCAAAGACGGGGAGCTGAGCCCAGAAAGAAGTTCGGCAAGCTATAAATCCAAGGAAGATCATTTAAGAACATAAAATACAGGTACAAAGTGGGCCCCAGAACTGCTTACTAGACCCGTCCTCCTTCCGCGGGTGGCGGGCGGCCGCAGAGAAGCCTCCTGTGCCAGGCAGCCACAGAAGTACTTGCTAGAGCCTAGTGCACCCCCGCAGGTGGCTGCAGACAAGTCCCCCACTCTGGGAGGGCCCAGAACTGCTTGCTAGAGCCACGGGCAGTGGCGGAGGAGTCCTCTGTTCCAGGCAGACACCAAACAGCCTTCTAGAGACACGAACACCCCATGGGGGCCAGCAGAGGAGTTCCTTGCTCCAGGCACCTGTGCTGGGTGGGCCCAGAATTGCTTGCTAGAGACACGCGCACTCTGCAGGAGGTGGTGGAGGAGTCTAGCGCTCTGGACAGGCCAAGAACTGTCTATTAGAGCCACGTGTGTCCCACAGACAGAGGTGGAGGAGTTCCCCACTCTGGCTCCCAGGCTGGGAGGGAATAGATCGGCTTGCTAGTG
>NW_003852982.1:0-4809 GCF_000181295.1 Otolemur garnettii
CCCCTGACCTCTTTTCTCTGGTTACCTTTCTCCAAGTCACCGAGTTCCTGTGACTTTTGGGTTTAGAAATGTCTGTGGCCTTTCCATTGGCTGTATCATCTGCTAGCTCTCAATTCCTGAGTGAGAGCCACAAGTTATCACAAACACCCTACCCCTGCCTCAGTCTGTGTGTATTTTTGATTTTTGAGACTGAGTCTAACATACTTCCCTGACAGGGGCGATACCACGATCACGGAAACAGAGTCTCACTTTGTCACCTTCGGTTGAGTGCCATGGTGTCACAGCTCACAGCCACCTCAAACACTTGGGCTTAAGCGATTCTCTTGTCTCAGCCTCCCAGGTAGCTGGGCCTACAGGCACTCACCATGAAGCCCAGCTTTTTGTTGCAGTTGTCCTTGTTTAGCAGGTCCAGGCTGGGTTCAAACCCGCCAGCCTCCATGTATGAAGCTGTGCCCTAACCACTAAGCTTCGGGTGCCGAGCCAAGTCTGTGCATATTCTTGAGGCCCGTCACCTTCCTCAAAGGTCAATGTCCTGAGTCTGCTGGGATTAAGGTTTGAAAGTCTATGTCCCCCTTCATTTCTACCACCAAGTTCTTGAATTCCAGTCTGTGTCAGTAATCCT
This sequence comes from Otolemur garnettii, assembly GCF_000181295.1. Taxonomy (NCBI): domain Eukaryota; kingdom Metazoa; phylum Chordata; class Mammalia; order Primates; family Galagidae; genus Otolemur; species Otolemur garnettii. The sequence goes on from NW_003852982.1 coordinate 623, forward strand.
GTGACCGTGCTTTTCTTTCCTTCTTCTTCTTCTTTCATTTCTTTGTTTGTGAGACAGAGTGTCGCTCTGTCACCTGGGGTAGAGTTCCATGGCATCATCATAACTCACAGCAACCTCAAATCCCTGAGCTCACGCAATCCTCTTGCCTCAGCCTCCCGAGTAGCTGGGACTACAGGCACCTGCCACAACGCCTGGCTATTCTTTTCAAGATGGGGTCTCCACCTTTCTCAGGCTGCTCTTCAACTTCTGAGCTCAGGCAACCCACTGGCCTCAGCCTCTCAGAGTGCTAGGATTACAAGCGTGAGCCACTATGCTGGGCCCCAGGAAGAAGCATAACAAAATAGTGGTTCTGTAGGAACCACTCTGTGCTCCTTTTCTGAACCTCACTTGTGTCACATGCTCCTTTGAGAATATGAGGAGAATTGTGAATCTTCTCCCCAGAAGTACAAATACAGGCCGGGCGTGGTGCCTCATGCCTGTAATGCCAGCCCTCTGGGAGGCCGAGGTGGGTGGATCACTTGAGCTCAGGAGTTTGAGACCAGCCTGAGCCAGAGAAAGACCCTGTCTCTAAAAATAGCCAGGTGTTGTGGTGGGAGCCTGTAGTCCCAGCTACTCGGGAGGCTGAGGGAAAAGAATTGCTTGAGCCGAGTTAGAGGTTACTGTGAGCTGTGACGCCACAACACTCGACCCCAGGGTGAGACTCTGTCTCCAAAAGAAAAAAAAAGAGAGAGAGAGAGAGAGAAGTGCAGATACATATAATATCATCGTATTCTACCAATAATTTCTGGGGATTTGCAACCTAGGGGTTCAGAGGTCCTGAGTTAACTGTTCATCCAAAGTCTAGGTGGCCTCCACCCTGGGATTGGGTTGGTTCTTTGCATGTGCTACAGTGGTACAAGGGTCCTCAGACTTCCCCTCCGGCCCTTTGGTCACACCAAGAGCATGCGGGGCCTCAGCATATCCATGGACCCACACGGGTACTTTGAATGTGCCGCTGTTGTGTTTGCCAGGACATCAACAACTGAGAGGTGTGGGAGGAAAGGATCACAGTATTCTGGAGTCCTGTCCTCAAAGCCAAGGTGCTGACAGTGAAGCACGCAGGCTCCTTCTGTAGCTTCCTAATGAGCCCTCGCCACTTGATTCTCCTCTGGGAACTGGGGAAGATGTGCTCAGATCACTGTTTCCTGGATGCCGCCGGCAGGATCCTTGGAACTTTGAGAATTAATAGCAGGTAGTCATTGTTGAGAAACCTGCCTCAATATAGGAATAAAATAATGAGAGCAGAAAGTAATGATTGGGGACAGAAAAACACAGTTGAGGCCAGGCAAGGTGGCTCACGCCTATAATCCCAGCACTCTGGGAGGCCGAGACCAGTGGATCCCCTGAGCCCAGGAGTTCAAGACCAGCCTGAGCAAGAGGAAGATCCCATCTCTACTAAAAAATAAAAACTTCTGGGAGGTTGAGGCAAGAGAATCACTTGAGCCCAAGAGTTTGAGGTTGTGAGACAAAGTGAGACTGTCTCAAAAAAAAATTTTTTTTTTGGAGACAGAATCTCACTTTTTTACCCTTGGTAGAGTGTCATGGCCTCATAGCTCACAGTAACCTCACATTCTTGGGCTCAAGCGATTCTCTTGCCTCAGCCTCTTGAGTAGCTGGGACTATAGGCACCCACCACAAAGCCTGGCTATTTTTAGAGACAGGGTTTCACTCTGGCTCAAGCTGGTCTCGAACTTGTGAGCTCAGGCAATCCACCTGCCTTGGCCTCCCAAGTGCTGGGATTACAGATGTAGCCACTGCACCCGGCATCTTCTATCTTTTTCTGTGCAAACATAAACACACATTATCCTTCTAAACCTGGGGGAGATGATCCTTTGTGATCTGCTTCCTTCTACTTGAGATATCATGGGCATGACTTCATGGTATTCTATCATTTCAGTGCCTTATTTATTTTACATGACTTTCTGTTTCATTGCTGCTGTAAAGAATATGGGGGGGGGACAAGGCAAAATGGCTCACACATGTAATCCTAGCATTCCAGGAGGCCAAGGTGGAAGGATTGCTTGAGGTCAGGAGTTAGAGACCAGCTTGAGCCACCTAGACCCCCATCTCTACTGGGCTTGGTGGTGGGAGCCTGAGGCAGGAGGATCCCTTGAGTCCAAGAATTCCTCAGTGATGCTGATGCCATGGCACTCTAGCCCAGGAGACAGATGGAGACTCTGTCTCAAAAATAAATTATTTAATTAAACACATAATATTGGAATTTACATATATTATTTTTTTCTTTTCAAAATGAGTTCTTACTATGCTACCCAGGCTGGCCTCAAGCTCCCGAGCTAGGTCAATTCTCCCACATCAGGCTCTTGAGTAGCTGGGTGGCTAGGAGTAAAGGTGAATGCCACTGCATGTGGCTTTACACACACTTTTTTTTTTTTTTTAACAGTCTTACTATGTCGCCCTGGGTTGAGTGCTATCACGTCACAGCTCTCAGCAACCTCAAACTCTTGGGCTTAAGTGATTCTCTTGCTTCAGCCTCCCAAGTAGCTGGGACTACAGGCATCTGCCGCACCGCCCAGCTATTTTTTTGGTTGTAGTTGGCATTGTTGTTTAGCTGGCCTGGGCTGGGTTCAAACCCGCCAGCCTGGGTGTATGTAGCTGGCACCCTTCCCACTGAGCTAAGGGTGCCGCCCTGTACACACTCTTTTTAAAAGTGACCATTCCTATCTGTGATCTGACTGAGACCCTCCAGAAGCTCTGAACAGGCCCGGGAGGGCTCAAGAGATCCTCCCACCTCAGTGGCCTGTTGTGTGAATCAGTGCGGATGAGGAAAAGTCCACACTGAAATGTCTTAAAGAGGGGAGACTGCTGCTCGCTCTGGCAGACCGTGCCTAACTTCATTGCTTTTTTTTTATTATTAAATTATTTTTACATAGATCATAAATACATTTATGCCATTATGGGATTCAATGTGTTGATTATTTGTACAAATTGGAGTGCTTACATCCTACTAATCAACATAGCCTTCACCTCAATTACCCAATTACAGGATTAAGACATTGTGTTGTACACTTGATAGATCCAACTTGTACTTGCAATATGCTCCATAGGTGTGGTCCCCCTACCAACCCTCCCTCTATCAACCCACCCCCATCCCTTCCCCACTTCCTCCCCTTTTCTCCTTCATCTTAGGCTATAGTTGTTTCATTTTTCTTATGCATGTGTGAGTGATTGTAAGTTGGTTTCACAGTAGTACTGAGTACATTGCATTTTTTCTGTATTCCTGAAATACTTCACTAAGAAGAATATTTTCCAGCTCCATCCATGCAAACATAAAAGAGGTAAAGTCTTCATTCTTTTTTAATGCTGCCTAGTATTCCATGATATACATATACCACAATTTATTAATCCATCATGGGTCAGTGGGCACTTGGGCTTCTTCCATGACGTGGCAATTATGAATTGAGCTGCAATGAACAATCTGGTGCAAATATCTTTATTGCCAAATGATTTTTGGTCCTTGGATATACACCTAGAAGAGGAATTGCAGGATCAAATGGCAGGTCTATATTTAGATTCCTGAGTGTTCTCCAAACTTCCTTCCACAAGAAATGTACTAGCTTGCATTCCCACCAGCAGTGCAGAAGTGTTCCCTTTTCTCCATATCCACGCCAACATCTGTAGTTTTGGGATTTTGTGATGTGGCTACTTTTTTTTTGATGTGGCTACTCTTACTGGAGTTAGATGGTATCTCAGAGTAGTTTTGGTTTGCATTTCTCTGATGATTAATGATGATGAGCATTTTTTCATGTGTCTGTAGACCATGCACCTAACTTCTTCAGAGAAGCTTCTGTTCATGTCTCTTGCCCACAATGATTGGGATCATTTGGTTTTTTTTTTTAGTAATTAATTAGAGTTCTCTGTGGATTCTGGTTATTAGACCTTTGTCAGAAATATAACTTGCAAAATCCTCTCCCATTCTGAGGGCTGTCTCTTTGCTTTACTTAGTGTGTTCTTGGCAGTGCAGAAGCTTTTTAATTTGATCAGATCCCAGTAATGTATTTTTGATGTTGCTTCAATTCCCCGGGGTATTCTCCTGATAAGGTATTCTCCCAGGCCAATTTTTTCAAGCGTTTCCCCTGCATTCTCTCTAAGAATTTTTATTGTTTCATGTCTTTTTTTTTTTTTTTGAG
>NW_003852982.1:4956-18657 GCF_000181295.1 Otolemur garnettii
ATTTTTTGGTTGCAGCCATCATTGTTGTTTGGCGGGCCCGGGCTGGATTCGAACCCGCCTTAGGTGTATGTGGCTGGCACCTTAGCCACTTGAACCACAGGCGCCGAGCCTGTTTCATGTCTTAAGTTTAAGTCCTTTAACCAGTGAGAGTCAATTTTTGTTAGAGGAGAAAGGTGTGGGTCCAGTTTCAGTCTTTTACAGGTCACCAGCCAATTCACCCAGCACCATTTCTTGAATGGGGAATCTTTCCCCCAATTTGTATTTTTAATAGGCTTATCAAAAATCAAATGATGATAAGTGTCTGGGTTCATCTCTTGGTCTTCAATTCTGTTCCATACATCTACCTCTCTATTTTTGTGCCAGTACCATGCTGTTTTGATCAGTATCGATTTATAGTATGGTCTGATGTCTGAAAGAGTGATTCCTCCCGATTTGTTTTATTTGTGAGTAATGTCTTGGCTATTCGAGGTTTTTTCTGTTTCCATATAAAACGAAGTACTAATTTTTCTAGGTCTTTAAAGTATAACATAGGTGCTTTAATAGGGATCGCATTAAATCTGTAGATTGCTTTAGGTAGTATAGACATTTTACGTTTCTTTTTTTTTTTTTTCCTACTGTTTCTGGCTGGGGCTGGGTTTGAACCTGCCACCTCTGGCATATGGGGCCAGCACCCTACTCCTTTGAGCCACAGGTGCCACCCATAGGTAGTTAGACATTTTAACAATGTTGGTTTTTCTCAGCCATGAGCATGGTATATTTTTCCATTTGTTAACATCTTCAGCTATTTCTTTTCTCAGGGTTTCATAGTTCTCTTTATAGAGATCTTTCACATCCTTAGTTAGATACACTCCCAGATATTTCATCTTCTTTGGCACTATTGTAAAGGGAATAGAGTCCTTGATTGTTTTTTCCCCTTGACTATTGTTAGTATATATAAAGGCTACAGATTTGTGAGTGTTAATTTTGTAACCTGAGACGTTGCTGTATTCCTTGATCACTTCTAGGGATTTTGTAGTTGATTCCCTGGGGTTTTCCAGATGTACAATCATACTGTCTGTGAAGAGTGACACTTTGATCTCCTCTGGTCCTATTTAAATCCCCTTGATTGCCTTCTCTTGCCCGATTGTGGTGGCTAAGACTTTCCTTACGATGTTAAAAAGCAGTAGAGACAGTGGGCATCCTTGCCTGGTTCCTGATCTGAGTGAGAATGATTTCAATTTTACCCCATTCAATATGATATTGGCCTTGGGTTTGTTGTAGATGGCCTCTATCAGTTTAAGAAATGTTCCTTCTATACCTATTTTCTTAAGCATTCTGATCAAGAAAGGATGTTGGATATTGTCAAAAGGTTTTTCCACATCAATTGAGAGAATCATATGGTCTATGTTTTTTAATTTGTTTATGTGATATATTATATTTATGGATTTATGTATTTTGAACAATCCTTGGGACCCTGGGATGAAACCCACCTGGTCGTGATGTATAATTTGTTTGATGTGTTGTTGGATTTTGTTTGCTAGGATATTATTGAATATTTTTGCATCAATATTCATTAGAGATATTGGTCTATGATTTTCTCTTCTTGTTGGGTCTTTTCCTGGTTTGGGTATCAGGATGATATTTGCTTCATAGAATGTGTTGGGAAGTATTCCTTCTTTTTCTATGTTTGGGAAAAGGTTAAGTAACATAGGTACTAGTTCCTCTTTAAAGGTTTGGTAGAATTCTGATGTGAAGCCATGTCGTCCAGGGCTTTCCTTTTTAGGGAGATTTCTTATACTTGATGCTATCTCAGAACTTGTTATAGGCTTGTTCAACATGTTTACTTCTTTCTGGCTAAGTCTAGGAGGGTGGCATGTTTCCAAGTATTGATCTATTTCCTTCAGATTTTCATACTTCTGAGAACAGAGTTTTATGTAATATTCAGTAAGGATTTGTTGAGTTTCTGAGGAGTCTGTTATTTAGCCTTTATCATTTCTGATTGATGAAATAAGGGATTTTACTCTTCTACTTCTGGTTAGGTTAGCCAAATGTTTATCTATTTTATTGACCTTTTCACAAAACCAGCTCTTTCATTGGTTGATCTCTTGTATGATTCTTTTGTTTTCAATTTCATTTGGTTCTGCTCTAATTTTGGTTATTTCTTTTCTTCTGCTGGGTTTAGGGTTGGAATGTTCTTCCTTTTCCAGTTGCTTGAGTTGTCCCATTAAGTTGTTGACTTCCTCTCTTTCCGTCCTCTTGAGGAAGGCTTGCAATGTTATAAATTTCCCTCTTCGGAGTGCCTTTGCGGTATCCCAGAGGTTCTGAAAGTTTGTGTCTTCATTACCGTTTTGTTCCAAAAATTTGGTAATTTCTTTCTTAATCTCATCTATGAGCCAGCTATCATTCAACATGAGGTTATTTAGTTTCCATGTTTTTGCATGCATATGCAGATTCCCATTGTTACTGAGTTCAACTTTTATTCATGATGGTCTGAGAAAATACAAGGAATGATTTCTATTCTTTTAAATTTGCTGAGGTTAGACTTGTGACCTAAGACATGATCAATTTTGGAGGATGATCCATGAGCTGATGAGAAGAATGTATATTCAGTTTTGTTAGGATGAAATGTTCTGTAGATGTCTATTAGATGCAAATGTTGAATGGTTACGTTCAAGTCTAAAATTTCTTTGCTTAGCTTCTTTTTGGAGGATCTATTCAACACTGCCAAAGGAGTGTTAAAATCTCTGACAATTATGGTGGTGGGGGAAATCAAGTTGCTCATGTATGTTAGAGTCTCTCCTATAAATTGAGGTGCATTCTGGTTGGGTGCATAAATGTTGACAATTGAAATCTCATCATGTTGAGTGTTGCCCTTAACAAATAAGAAATGACCATCCTTGTCCTTCCTTACATTGGTTGGTTTAAAGCCTATTGTATCTGCAAATAAAATTGCAACACCTGCTTTTTTCTGATTTCCATTTGCCTGAATTATAGAAGATCATCCCTTCACCCTGTGTCTATGTTTACCTTTTAAGGTAAGGTGAAATTCTTGAATGCAATAGATGTCTGGCCTGAGTTTTTGTATCCAGTCAGCCAACCTGTGCCTCTTTAGAGGACAATTTAAGTCATTCACATTAATTGAGAGTATTGATAAGCCAGATAGCATTTTTGGTATAGAGTTTTTCGAAAGACCAGAGGATGTTTTTAATTGTTTCACCACTGTGAAGTTGGAATTTGATCAGAAGTTTCTGAGTGAGGTTACTTTGGCAGTGGAGGATTGTGGTGTTCATTATGGAGGCTAGGTCTGAGGATATCCTGGAGAGTTGGTTTAGTTATGGCAAATTTCTTCAACATGTGAATGTCATTAAAGTAATTTCTCCATCATAGATGAATCTCAGTTTAGCTGGATACAAGATCCTGGGTTGAAAGTTGTTTTGTTTAAGGAGATTAGCACCCTCAATGACCACCCTCTTCTAGCTTGAAAGGTTTCAGCAGAGAGAAATTCTAATTTTGTCATTCTAATGTTCTTCCCCTTGTAGGTTATAGTTTTCTAACGTCTTGCAGCTTGCAGAATTTTCTTCTTCATATTAACTTTTTTTTTTTTAGACAGAGCCTCAAGCTGTCCCCCTGGGTAGACTGCCGTGGCATCACAGCTCTCAGCAACCTCAACTCCTTGGGCTCAAGCGAGTCTCCTGCCTCAGCCTCCCAAGTAGCTGGGACCACAGGCACCTGCCACAACACCTGGCTATTTTTTTTTGGTTGTAGCCATCATTGTTGTTTGGCGGGCCCGGGCTGGATTTAAACCTGCCACCTTAGGTGTATGTGGCTGGCGCCTTAGCCACTTGAGCCACAGGCACCGAGCCCTTCATATTAACTTTGGTGAAGCTAATTATAATGTGTCTATGAGAATTTTTATTTTGGTTGAGTCATGCCAGTGTTCTGAAAGTGTCTGCTATCTGGATTTCAGGATCTTTTGGCATGTCTGGAAAGTTCTCTTTGATTATTTCATGAAGTAAAGCTTCTGTATCCTTCACAGCAACCTCATCACCTTCAGGTATTTCTATAAGGCAAATATTAGATCTCTTCAAGTTATCCAAGAGCTCTCTGAAAGAATGATTCATTTTTATTCTCCACGTTTTTTCCTTACTGAGTGTTTGGGAGTGTTCAAAAGCTTTGTCTTCAATGTCAGAGATCCTTTCTTCTGCCTGCTCCATTCTGTTACTGAGGGATTTTCCTATATTTCTTAGATCTTGAGGGCTGCAAGTTCTTGCCTCAATGTGTCAAAAATCTTTGGTGATTTTGTCTTTGAATTTGTTGAATATTGAGACATCTTTTGAATAACTCTTTGAAATTCTAATTCCATCCTTACATCCATCTGTTGATCTTATTTGCTATCCAGATTCTGAAGTTGATTTCTGACATCTAAGCCATTTGTTTATGAATGAGATCTTGTGCTGTATCTGCCGTATCGTTCCTTGGGGGAGTTGATCTACTCTGATTATTCATGTTGCCAGAGTTTTTCTGTTGATTCTGCCCCATGAATGTTTTTCACTGTTGGGTAGATGGGCAGGTAAGGTGAAACTGGATTGGGAGTTCCTGGGGTTGTGGTTAACCAGCCCTTTGTCAAGGATCAGGGGCTGATAGTTGCAGCTTTTTTCCTATAGCTTTGCAAAGGACCCATACAGTATTACAGTCTGAGGCTGAGGAAACCTGATGGTGTGATGGGGTGAGGTGGCTGTGTCTTGTGTTCAGCTGGTCTTGTCTGATCCTAGTGGATCAGTGACTGTGGTGAAGTCTTAGCTGTGGAGAAATACAAGCAATTAAGACAGCCCACATCCCGTGGACAACAACTGGAAGAGGAAAATCAACCCTTCCATTACCACACAACCAAGGTATCACCTGAGAGGGGCCTTGGGAGATTGGCCCAGGATAGGAGTTCCAAACCAACTGACCCAGTCAATATGAACTCTCAAGTGGGAGAGTTCAAAAGGTCTCCAGCAACTAGATGGTGGAGGTCTACTAGGTGCTCAAATTTGGCTTCTCTGGTGCTCTGTGGAGTCAAAAAGTCCCACCCGGTAGCAGAGTTGGACCAGGGGTCTGAGTCTCTTTCTCCATTTGCTCCCCTTTCACGCCTAGTCACTGGTGACCCTACAGGGCTGAGATCCTGTTCCCTTCAATAAGCAGATGTGCTGGGGGTTTGTGCCTGTCAGAATCAAGGGAGAGTTAATGCCCCTGCAGCCTGGCCACTATCCTCTGCTACCAGCTGGCTGGGGGAGCTGAGGCCTGTCTGCCTCAGGTACTCAGTAGCCACTGGCGAGTGTTCCACTTGGACTCAGTCTAATCCTGAGGGTAAAAAGTCAGCAAATGCTTTTCTCCCTCAGGCACCGTGCCTTTGCCCCTGCCACTCTGCAGCACTGGTATCCCTATAGAGTGAGTTCTGGTTTCCTCTGGCAGTCCTCAGAGTTGGGGAGGTGTCTCTCCAAAATTAAGCCCCTGTGTGATAGCTCTATGGTTGCTAGATCTTTGTGGGAAGTGACCCTGTGCAGCTTCCATGAGACTGCCATACCCAAGGAGCTCTGCCTGTAGGAATAGCTCCAGGTGTGTGGGGCACATGGATCCAGCAGCAGGGCTGGGGGACACTGCACACAGTTCTGGCAGTCCCTGGTGCCCAGTGTCTTCAGTAAGGGGAGTGCTCAGGTCACCACTATGTCTGGTGGGGGAGTGGTGCGGAGGCAGGGAGGGCACTGGTGCTAGGACTCAGGAAGCATGGTGCAGGAAGCGTGGCTCCAGCAGTCTCTGGCCAGGTGGTGGGTGGGGCTCCTGGTCAGTCAGGGGTGGGGGATGCTGCTCTTGAGCCTACTCCCACAGTCTCTGCAGGGCTAGGATTCTGGTTCATCACGTAGGGGGGGAAGGGTGGACTGGAAGTTCAGAATGGCAGGGAAAACGTTAATTCAATTTTACTGCCTGGTGAGAGAGTGTTCAGGGTCTCAATAGGGTCCCTCTGGGGAAGTAGACCCAGCTTCCTACAGCTCTCACCCGTAGGGTGAGACAAGAGGTCCTCAGTTCACCGCTTGCCTGTAGAAAAGCTACAGGAGCAAAGGAAGAGAAAAGAAAAAAGAAAAGAAAAACACAACTTTCTAGGGGGAGGGGACAGACACTTTTCCTTTGGGGTGAATTTTGTACCTGAAGTTCGCTTTCTTGGAGTTGCAGCTTGCCTTGTCAGAGGTGACCTGCATATATCACTCCTCTCTCGGCTCGGCTCCCAGTCTTCAGCTTAACTGGGTACTTTCTGCACATTATCCTTCCCTCTGGATGGGAGCTTCTGTTGGAGGCTGGTTCTAGTTGGCCATCTTGCCCCTCCTAATTTTATTTCTTGTAAGCTTATATAGTCTTAACTATACTAAGTTCTGTACGTACACATTCTAGTAATAAACTAATTGGCAGCCAATGGTTTATATGATAAGAGTACAAAGAAACCATACAGAGCAACCACAAAAAACTTATTCAGCCGTTTGTCTGAGAGAACAGGTGCAACTTTAACTGAAATGCGCATTAACTTATCTTGTTTTCCACTCCCAAAGTCCCTTCCAGGAAATTCCAGAGATAGCAGATTCTGCTGGAAGAGTCTGCCTCCTGTATGACTAGCTTGCTAATCTGTTCGGAGGGTCTTAAAGGAACATCCCTTCATGTGCCTTGGAGGAAGCTTCTTTAGAGATAAGTCAATGGCCCTCGAAGTTACACTGAGGTTGCATTTCTCCCTTTTCTCTCAAATTATGTAAAATAACGGAAAACCCATCTGCTAGGTAGTCACTCACTTGGTGGGCTCGATGAACCCGTTTGCAGACTAAGCACAAAACAAAGGAAATAATGAATATGATAACAAGCAATCCTGCAGAAGTTACAAATAAAATATTCAATTTAGGTAAAGGATTTAACTTTTCTATTCCATTTGGCAATTCTTTTAGTATAGTATCTCCATTAACACGTTCAAGCTTGTGCTAAAATGTGGCATATACTTTCTGTTGTAAGTAAAGAATATCATTAGTTAAACTTTCATGATTTAACAAATGATTTTTCACTTTATCCCAAGGGAATTCGGTTGCATTATAAAGAACAGGAGTGATACTAAATGAAGTTACATTCCAATCGCAATGAAATTTGTTTTTGTAAACTAGACAATTGATCTCCTAACATTACTGCTGTTTGTTCTAAATCTGAAAGTTTATTGTGGATTTCAGTGTCAATTTGTTCTGAGTCATCCAAAGCTCCTCAGAATTATGGTACCAGCATATTCAGCAACAAAGTCCTGAGTCTTGATGCTTTCAGTCAAAGCAACTCCTGCAGCAGCAGCAGCAGCAGTAACAGCAATCATTCCCAAAATTGCTACAATCAGCATTTCAAGAAAATGCCTGGATTTCTTTAGGACCTTCTCAGCAATCATTTGAAGCATGAACAATGCAGGAGATTCTTGCAAGGACGGGCAAGCTTCACCAGGAACAAGACACTTGCTCTTGCTCTTAAAAGATATAACTGCACTTTGGAAACATCAAACTGAACAGAACTCTTAATGCATGTATACACAGTACAGGTTTGCAAACATCGAATTTCTCCACTGGTTTTGTTCCAATATATAGAACCTTTAAGCCATACAAAAGGCAGCCTTAAACAGGCTTGAAAAGACACAGAGTTGTGTCTTTGGTGAAAGATAAGGTATATTTTTTATCTCATTGATTATGATATGATTTTTCTACCCATGCTTGAAGAGGGCAGAGTGCAGCCTCAATTTTCCATAAATGTTTTTGTTTAGGATATTTTGATAGACTGGGAGAAGGAGGAGAAAATCCTTCATGTCTCCACATTATTTGGCTGGATACTGTAGTGGAAATTGATGTATGATTTCCTTTCCATCTTAAAGGTTTCAAAGAATTCTGAGGGTGTGTGAAACCTCTAGGGCTCCAATCTATGATGCTTCCATAGGAAGTATTAGCAACTAAAAATGCACTTTCACCTTTACATTTCGTTCAGTGCACCTGTTCACTTACTTTCGTTCTCAGCACCTGTTCACTTACTTGAGAAAAGTTGTGCATTTGACAAAGAGGTAACTCAGAAGAAACCGAAGTATCATTAAGTTTTGTTCCTTTAATAGAAAGGGCTCCTAAAAGATACAGTTTTCTCTGTGGAGATTCAACTGGAATGATGGCCTATACTTGTCCAAATTTGATACTGAAAAGTTAAACAATGGGGCTGATTATCAAAGCAAATGGGTGGTCCATTGACACCAGTGCTGTAATTAAAAAATGTCATTCTTTCTTCATTGGTTTTTAAAGGACCACGAGTGTCATAAGGTCCAGGAAGCCAAAAAGATTCATTCACATAAATTGGAACACTAGGTTAAAACCAGCTGACTCCCCTCAGTAGAGGAGGACTTGGGATATATGTCCAATATTCATAAGATTGAGCATTTACCTGAGAAGTGAGGAGTGAGATCATAGCCAGAAATAAAGTCGGTGTGGTCATAGGCTGTTTCTTTTGTGCTATCACTTAGTTTCAACGCTTTGTCAGGGACTGAAAAGTTTAATGAACCTGTTGAGATATAAGGATATCCTCTTCCCCATCGAATAACATTTGCTGGTATCCACTTATCAGTCTGAGTGTCTTTGTAAAACACAGGTTGGTTTAAAGGGGTAGAAATAACTTTAACCCAGTCCTTGTAAGCTAGAGTTTCATTATCATCATTCATATTCAAAAAATTGAAAGTAAATAAGGCAGAGAGTAATCTATTCCTGGGGGTAATGTTATACTGTTCTCCCCCCGCCATTTTTTGTTTATTTTAGAAGCATGTTTTTAAGTGTTCTATTTTGTCTTTCAATTATAGCTTGTCTGGTGCTATTGACTGGGATACCTGTTATATGTTTTATATTATGTAGTTGAAAAAAAGCATTTATTAGAAAGAGATGCTGAGCCATTATCAGTTTTAATCAAAACTGGTTTTCCCATTACTGAAAAGACTTCCAATAAATAGGAAATAACAGCATCTGCCTTTTCTGATGTAAAGGCAGATACCCAGGAAAAATGAGAATAAATATCAACAGAATGATGGATGTATTTAAGCCGCCCAAATTCAGGAAATTGAGTAACATCCATTTGCCATAATTAATTAGATTGGAGACCTCTTTGATTAACATTAGAGGGTAAAGGTGGCATTATTAAGCGCTGACAAGGAGGACAAGAGCGAACGATAGTTCTTGCTGTGTGCCACGTAATACCATGCTGAAATTTTAAGAATTGAGCATTATTGTGATGCAAAGAATGTTTCAAATTGGCAGCTTGTAAGAAGCAATAATAGAGACATCAGCTTCAGTATTTACAGGTTTGTTAAGAACGGTACCTTCAGGAAAAGTTACTGCGCTTTTAAAAGCAGCTGCCTGTAGATTAGCCTGGAAAGTTCCAGAGCCAATATCTCAGCAGACTCCAATATAAGGGCCTAAAGTAACTTTTTTTTGTATTTTAATTCCTGCCAAAGTCTTTTTACAATCAACATTTTTATATATAAGTGAAAGTAAGAGCATATTCTGTGCCTCTATACTATTAATAGTTTTTTGAACAGCTGATTGTAAGCTAATTAAAAAGTCAGTATATGGTTTATTAGGTTCCTGAAGAACTTTTGTAAAAAATTTAATTATCTCTCCTTGTTTGTCTAATCTTTGCCATGTCATATAGCAAATTTCTCTAATTTGTGCTAGCAGTTCATTAGTGTAATGACACTGCGCTCTTACATCAGAATATAATCCTGTCCCTGTTAATTGTGCAAAGTCAAATGTGGGTGGATTCAAAGCTCGATTATGCTGAGCCTGTTTTTGAGCTTCCTCTTTCCACAAAGATTTAAATTGTAGATACTGGCCAGGCGATAATGTTGTTTGAGCCAAAGTATTCTAATTTATAGGAATTAATAAGCAGTCTTCACAATAGGATTTTAAAACTCCTTGCACATACGGGGAATTAGATCCATAAGCGTTAACAGCATCCTTCAAAAGTTTTAAGATTTTTGGGTGGTGCCTGTGGGTCAAAGGAGTAGGGCACTGGCCCCATATGCTGTTGTTGGCTGGTTCAAACCCAGCCCTGGCCAAAAACGCCAAAAAAAAAAGTTTTAAGATTTTCATATCAACTTGAAAATGAGCAACATCAATAGTACTTTCATCATTAGGAGTTCTAACTATTGGAAAGGCAAATGAAGTAGGCATTATTGTGGAATTAAAAGAGCCTGGAGAATTTTAGGGTTTGGTTCAGTATCATGCAGAACATTATACATACCAGGTCCTAAAGGAAAATTAAATACCATTCCCACTCAGGTATCTGGAAAAAGAGGAGGAGGCTGCAGAAACAACTGGAGGGGGCAGAGCAGAAGGGAGGGGAGGGAGCTACCGTGGGGTAGGAACACGGGCAAAAGTGGTGGAGCAGAAGACAAAGGAATTGGAAAGCGATTATCAATAACCTTACAGCAATGAGCTAAAAGCTTTTTAAGTTTTGATATTTCATCTTTTGGTACATTAGTAAGAGTTTTATCAGAGTCACTATCCTCTGTTTTAGAATCTTCTGTTTCTGTTTTACCTTTTTCTGAGTGGCTTTTGAGAGGATCATCATATAATAAAAGTTTCTCTACATTTGGCTCCCCTGTAGGTGGGGGAACAATATCGTGCTCTGCTTCACAACTAGATTGTAAAGGTTGCAACGCAGTTGTGACCAAATGATAAGCTGTCCAGACTTCTGTTTCAATACAATTACCGTGCTGATGGGTACAGCGAAGAGCCCTACCAACTTTTTTCCAAACTTGTAAATTTAGCTGATTTTTCTGATCTGGGGTAAACCAATAACAATGTTCGGTCACAACCTGGAATAAATGTTGCAATGTTTTTCTCTTGACTGCCGATCCAGTAGTTTTTAACAAAGATTTCAGCAAAGCAACATATTGTTCCACTGAAGATGGAGAGTTCCCCGTTTCCCCTCTTTTGCCAAAAGTCTCACATACTCACTGCATGTAGCTATTCCTTTTGGTTTCAGCATTCCAGACTAACTTACATAAGCAACTGTTCTTTGGTGAGGAGTTTGTCACAAAGAAGCAGGCCCTTGCTGTCCATGCAACACGTAGCCTGCCGACTACACCAGATTGTTGCGTGATATGGTGCAGCAGAGGAAAAGTATGCACTGAAATGTCTTAAAGAGGGGAGACTGCTGCTCCCTCTGGCAGATAGCACCTAACTTTATTTCTCACAAGCTTATATAGTCTTAACAATACTAAGTTCTGCATGTACACATTCTAGTAATAAAACTAATTGGCAGCCAATGGTTTATATGATAAGAGTACAAAGAAACCATACAGAGCAACCACAAAAACTTATTCAGCCATTTGTCTGAGAAAATAGGTGCAACATGTAACCGAAATGCGCATTAACTTATCTTGTTTTCCACTCCCAAAGCCCCTTCCAGGAAATTCCAGAGATAGCCTCCTGTATGACTAGCTTGCTAATCTGTTGGGTGGGTCTTCAAGCAACATCCTTTCATGTGGACTCTGAGAAAGCTTCTTCAAACATAAGTCAATGGCACTCGAAGTTACAGTGAGGTTACAGTGGCCCAACTAGCCGGGACTATAGGAGCACATCACAATGCCTGGCTAATTTTTCTAGTTTTTTTATAGAGATGGGGTCTTGCTGTGAACTTTTGGTTACCTCAAGTGATCCTCCTGCCTCAGCCTTCCAAAATATAACTGGAATTATAGGTATGAGCCACTGTGCCAGCCACATTCTAGATTCTGCTACATTTAAGGTAGCTTGGCGTCTCTGTAGGACTTCCATTTTTACATACCATCATAAACTGATCAATTAACCCAAAGTTTTGCCTTTTTTTTTGAGACAGAGTCTTACTTTGTCACCCTCAATAGAGTGCTGTACCATCATAGCTCACAGCAACCTTAAAGGCTTGGGCTTAAACTATTTTCTTGTCTCAGCCTCTCAAATAGTTGGGACTACAGGCAACCACCACAATGCCCAGCTATTTGTTTTTTTATAGACAGGGGTCTCACTCTTGCTCAGGCTGGTCTTGAACTCCTGAGCTCATAGCATCCACCTGCCTAGGCCTCCAGAGTGCTAGGATTATATGCATGACCCACCATATCTGCCGAATGTTCCTCTTTCAGAAAATGCTGACATCTGCTTTTTTTTGTTTTTTTAGCGTCTATAACAGTAAATTTCCTACCTCTCACCTCCCCCACACTTCTGCCCCCTGCATCTGTTCTAAGTTGGGTTATTAATGTCAGTCTTAAAATATGCCCACCCACTGCCCACGGTGCCAATGAGGCACTCTCCATGAAAGACCTGACTGGTACACAGTAGCTGATTGCCTCTGCCTAAGGGCTCTGGCTACATATCCAACCGAATCTCATGTTACTTTTAGCATCCACGTCATCTGGCTATTTAGTAGCTCATGATGCCTATTTCCTGATGCCTGCTGGATATTTGCACCTGGGTGTCTTCAGGCTCCTCAGATTAATGAACCCAGAACAGCTCATTATATCCTCCCACTGAGGTCTGCTCCCCCACCCTCTCCATCCAATGTCCATCCAATTCCATCTCTCCCCAAGCTCTTGATTCTACCACTCATACAGGTCTCAGTTCTTTTTTTTTTTTTTCTTTTTCAGTTTTTGGCTGGGGCTGGGCTTGAACCAACCACCTCCAGTATATGGGGCTGGTGCCCTACTCCTATGAGCCACAGGTGCTGCTCTTCTTTTTTTTTTAGAGACAGATTGTCACTTTTTTGCCCTCAGTAGAGTGCTGTGGTATCACAGATCGCAGTAACCTCCAGCTCTTGGGTTTAGGTGATTCTTTTGTCTCAGCCTCCCAAATAGCTGGGATTAGAGGCACCAGCCACAACTTTTTGGCCAGGGCTGGGCATGAACCAGCCACCCGCGGAAAATGGGGACAGCGCCCTACTCCTTTAGCTACAGGCGCCGCCTGGTCTCAGTTCTTGTCCCATCACTCTGATAACCCCTGACCTCTTTTCTCTGGTTACCTTTCTCCAAGTCACCGAGTTCCTGTGACTTTTGGGTTTAGAAATGTCTGTGGCCTTTCCATTGGCTGTATCATCTGCTAGCTCTCAATTCCTGAGTGAGAGCCACAAGTTATCACAAACACCCTACCCCTGCCTCAGTCTGTGTGTATTTTTGATTTTTGAGACTGAGTCTAACATACTTCCCTGACAGGGGCGATACCACGATCACGGAAACAGAGTCTCACTTTGTCACCTTCGGTTGAGTGCCATGGTGTCACAGCTCACAGCCACCTCAAACACTTGGGCTTAAGCGATTCTCTTGTCTCAGCCTCCCAGGTAGCTGGGCCTACAGGCACTCACCATGAAGCCCAGCTTTTTGTTGCAGTTGTCCTTGTTTAGCAGGTCCAGGCTGGGTTCAAACCCGCCAGCCTCCATGTATGAAGCTGTGCCCTAACCACTAAGCTTCGGGTGCCGAGCCAAGTCTGTGCATATTCTTGAGGCCCGTCACCTTCCTCAAAGGTCAATGTCCTGAGTCTGCTGGGATTAAGGTTTGAAAGTCTATGTCCCCCTTCATTTCTACCACCAAGTTCTTGAATTCCAGTCTGTGTCAGTAATCCTGTGACCGTGCTTTTCTTTCCTTCTTCTTCTTCTTTCATTTCTTTGTTTGTGAGACAGAGTGTC
>NW_003852983.1:0-1791 GCF_000181295.1 Otolemur garnettii
CTTTCCTTTAGCTACAGCTCCCATGATGTCATAGGCAGCAGAAATCCTGGAACGCCTGGGTTGCAGATGTCACTGCAGAGCAAGGGTGTTCTCTGTAAGCTCTGCTTTCTACTTGTGCTATGCTGCTGTTTAGGGAAACCACGAAAGCCGAATGACAGCAGAACAGAAAGCAGCTCTGTATGCATAGTCAGGAAGACGAAGGCAGTGAATGACCAGGGTCTCATGGGGTTTCTGCCTGGTGAGGCAGGAAACCCCCGTGCTTGGAGAGTGTATTGTGGAATGCTGAGTGAGGAGGAGGGTGGGCACGTGCCAGGTGCTAGACTCAGTAAATAGATGTTGTATAGCTTCTGAATTTCCACCTAGATGGTAATTCCCCTCCTTCAGGCATGCTTACAAGACATCAATTCTGGACACTTATTTGAAAAGGAGAATGACGATTTGGAAGATTCTCTACCATTTTTTATAAAATAAGTTTTTTGAGGATGCATCCTTGGAATGTAGTTACCTAAATGGGAGGACACAGTTTCTACGAACTTTAGAGAACGACAAGTAACATTACCATCTACAGGACTATGGAGAAAAATAGGGTACACCTGCTAGACCCTGTTATATAGTCATTACTCAGAGGAGAATGCTGTGTTATGGGCCTCAAAATCCATGTTTTCATTGAAGATCGAGGAATATACAATAGAGTGAACACGTTTATTTTTTACGAGAAAACCAATTCTCAGAGAGATAAAGAGGCTTTCTGAGCATCATCTGTTCATGCAAGCAGAATGGAATTGGAAGGTACAACTCGTTGTTGTTCTTTGTAATCCATATGATGCTGTAAGTTTGATACTGTGAATTTCTGCAAGAACTGGTCGATCTCTCCCTCCCTCTCTCTCTCTCTCTCTCTCTCTCTTTTTTGGAATATGTAACGTTTCAAGAATTTGCATGTCCTCCTTGTGCAGGTGCCATGCTAATCTTCTCTGTATTGCTCCAATTTTAGTATATGTGCTGTCCAAGCGAGCATGTGCCGGATCTCTCTTTACTTCTCGATTTTAGACTATTCTTTCTTGCCCTGTCTGCATTTCCTTGGTTCAGGAGTAGTTTTAGGTGGTTTTACCCAAAGTTTTCCTTCATTACCTTACTAATGAGAAAGAGATCGTCTGATCCAGTTTCCCAATTTTATTTTATGAAGGAAGTTTGTCAGTTTCCCGGATGGTCAACATAGTGCAAAACTGATGAGCCAGTATGATTGGGAACAATTTATTATGTTATGATTGAAATAAATGAGATATATTAAAAATATGGATACGGTTTGCCAATATATCAAAATCACACAATCTATCCAGAGATATATGTACCTTATAGAATGAAAAACTGTGCAGATACAAAATCGCCTTCATTCTTTCCCAAGTTCAACCCGATTTCTCCCATCCGTTTCAACAGCAATCCTCCCATAACTGTAACGTTTTCTGTAAACCTGGCACTGATTTCTCGTTTCTCAATTCACTTTTCCACCGACTCCGGTATGGTTTCCACTGATTACCTCCCCCAAGACACCTCTCACTGTCCTGTTTTGCTGATAGATGGGCAGCTTCAATCCCACATTTCCATAAGTCCACTGATTCTTCTCCTTAGCACATATACTTCCTTAAAGACCTTGTTATGGCCATTCTCCCTGTCCTTCTAATGTAAAGTATTCCACCTCTGTTTCCATAGCAGCTCCTCTCCTGTGCCTCTAAGACTGGAAGGTCTTCAGAATCAAGCTTGAGTCTGTTGCACTCTCTACTATCTCTCCCCACA
>NW_003852983.1:1811-2444 GCF_000181295.1 Otolemur garnettii
TTCCTTGGAAATGGCAAACTCATGCATCCCCAAGTGATAAGAGCCATTTTCACTTAGGTATTAAACTGTCAGTTTTAGAAAGAATATCACTGCTTTTCTTTTTTATTTCTTGACATACCTCAGTCTACCTTCTTCTGAGGGGATTACACCGGTATGTCATTCTTCTCATTATAACATTGAACTGAACTGACATGAACGGGCCATGGTTATTGCTTTTAGGTTTCTTTCCCTACAAGAATCAAAGGTTCAATAGAGCAGCAACTGTATTTGTTATGTTCACCTCTGTATCCTGAATGAATCAGACAGCAGTAGCTGACATTCAACTAACTTTTCCTTGTATCCTGAACATAACAATGATAGGTAAAACAAACTGTACAGTGTATTCCTTAATCATGTTTCACGATCAAGCTTGGAGTTCCATTCTAGAAGAATAAAGCAACACAAGAAGTTTTCCTTCGTAAATGTTTAATGAACAAAGCAAATTTATGAATTAGCTAAATATAGAGAACATATTTTATCATATTAACATCCTGAAGTTGCACATTATTTTTTGAACAAAAATAACTTAAATCTTATAAATAGGTGAATACATAGGCATTATATGAATAATAAATAGATCCATCATCAAGGTCA
>NW_003852983.1:3085-5263 GCF_000181295.1 Otolemur garnettii
CCAGGGGAATCAAGGCCCTCCTGTTGCCCAAGCTGTGGGACTGAGGCAGATCACAGCCCAGAGAGCAGATGGGCGTGCTGCTGAGTGCCACCAGGGCCATCAGGACAGAGAAGGACAAGGCCATTGTGGATGTTGAAGATGCTGCTGGGGGGAGGTGGGCGACCCTGAGCCTTGGTCTCCAGGTTCTCTGAAGATGGTGCTCTGGGCCCTCATCTGAAATAGGGAACATACCTAGCTTCTGCTTTCTGGATGTCCTCACATTACTTTCTCCTCTTGTTTTTTGCTTTCCCTATGCGCCCTCTACTTGGGTTCAGAGCATTTCCTCACCCATGTTATTTTCATGTTCTTTTTCACTATTGTCTCCCCACTCCTTGACCAGTGAGCCTTCTAAGATTATTTTTAATTGAATCTCTGTCAACCTTTCGTATGGGTCAGCTACATCTCTCTATATGTAGTCTATGTATTTCTCCACTTTGTACACAATGAATGGCTACGTTGAATTCCTATATTCAAAGCAGGGTTGAAAATGTACTACCGAGGAAAATTTTAGGTTAAAATTCAGCAGTTCTGTTTCCCAACCTACTGACTTTTAACTTCATGACTAAGTTTGTTTAGTGACTTCAATCTAATTTCTTTACTTAGAAAAATTTTGATGTGCCAAATAACAGAAATAATTATAAAAATATGTTTATTATTCTTCTCAAGGTAATGAAATGCAGAAAAATTCTTCAAGTTGGCTACAGTCTATTCAACTTTCAATCTTTAACATTTATTTCAGTCTGCTTAGATTTGTAATTTTGGCTCTTAAAAAATAACTAAATTACTGACGACGAAATCAAGAGGCACCCCATTTATAATACGTATAAAAATGTAATGAGATACGCAGGAATAAAAGTAACGAACAAAATGGAAACCGTTTACAACAACCCACCCCCTCCCACACACACACACAAAACACTGGGAAAAGGAATAGCAGGGGAGACACACAAACAGAAAGTCAGCCTAGGCCTTACGATCTTAAGAATTGTGCTGTTAAAATGACAGTCTTACTCAAAGCAAGCTGCAGATGCACTTCAATTTCTACTAAAATAACAATGACAGTCTTCACACAAATAGGAAGCAAACAAAAATAACATCTCTATGGAACCACTAAAGGCCAACGCAATCCTGGGCAATAGGAAGACAGGTGGAGGGATCACCCTAGTAGACTTCAATGTCTCTGGCAAAGCTGTCTTAAGCAAAATGGCATGGCACTGCTATATACTAACAGGTGCACAGTCTGATGGAACACAGTGGAGAAACTGGAGACAAATCTGCCTATCTGCATCTAATAATCTACAGCTGATTTTGAACCAAGGTGCCAAGAACACTCATTGGGTAAAGGAGTCTCGTCAGTAAATGGGACTGAGAAAACTGAATATCCAAATACAGAAGAATGAAACTGGACCCCCACCACACTCTCTTAAAGCCAAAAAAAAGAAAAAAGTGAACACAGATAAGAACCATGAACCTCAGACACGAAACAACAAACCTACTAGAAGAAAACTTTTAGGGAACTACTCCAGATATCGTTCTGGGAGGAGACTTAATGAGTAACACCTGAGTGACCATTTGGGAGCCTCTCCCAGAAGTAAAACTACATCAGTGGAATTATATTGAACCAAAATCCTTCTTTCTGTACTGCAAAGGAAGTAGTGAACAGTCTCCAGAGAAAAGAATGGGGAAAATATCTGGGAACTGCCCATCTGACAGGGAATAAATATTGAGGACTTACGAGAAACTCCAACATCTCCATAGAAAGAAAAACATTAGGATTAAAAATGGACAAATCATGTAAACAACATTAGGACGGGTTCTTTCAGACTTTACCCTTGGAGAGTAATGTGCCAGGGGACAAAAAACTTCACCTAGGAGAATGTACAGGCTGAATCTGGAGCTTTTCCTGGATAGTATGGAGTTTCTCGCCCAGATTGGCAGCTCTGCCTGTCCCCTGGAACCTTCAGTAGGGGAAGGGTGTGATGCTCAGGTGGGCACCCTGGTCTACACAGCCCCCTGGAGGCAACGACTATGTGTCTCTCTCTTTCTAGGCTCCAATACCAAGGATGCCATGTCGTGCCCCAACCCTAGGGGGACCAGATTTTAACATATGTATGTGGGACAACATGGGCGGGGGGGGGG
>NW_003852983.1:5434-14171 GCF_000181295.1 Otolemur garnettii
AAAAATAATATAAAACTCATATTCTGGCGAAATAGCCACATGGCAGCTGAAAACCGTATGTTCCCTTCCTGTTCTCCTGCCCATTCCTGCATTCTTTCCAAAAATCGGGACTTTTTTTAAAACGCCGCGGGATGCGGGACAAATTGTTCAAAACCCGGACAGTCCTGCCAAAAGCGGGACGTCCGGTCACCCTACCCAAGCCACACACTCATTCTCTTTGTCATAGTGGGGGGGTAAGGAAACAGGCGGATGACACAAAGTAGCATCTGTTCTTGCTGAGGTCTAGGCTTCTTGTCTCCGGGAGAAAAATCACCTGGAAGTGCTGAGCTTTCTGAATAGATCTGAAACCAGTCTTCAGCCTTGGTTCAGTGGCCACCCTGATCACTCCTGGCCACCACAGGGCGGTCTTCCCCTAGGAGGTCTACAAGAGCCCACACACAGGCTACTAGACCCTGCTTTCTCTTTCCTTTTAGCTACAGCTCCCATGATGTCATAGGCAGCAGAAATCCTGGAACGCCTGGGTTGCAGATGTCACTGCAGAGCATGGGTGTTCTCTGTAAGCTCTGCTTTCTACTTGTGGTATGCTGCTGTTTAGGGAAACCACTAAGACCTAATGACAGCAGAACAGAAAGCAGCCCTGTATGCAGGGTCAAGGTGAAGGCAGTCCAGGGTCCCATGGGATTTCTGCCTGGTGAGGCAGGAAATCTCCATGCTGGGGGGGTGTATTGTGGTATGCTGAGGGAGGAGGAGGGTGAGCACGTGCCAGGTTCTAGACTCAGGAAATAGATACTGCATATCTTCTGACTTTCTGTCTAGGTGTTTAGTCCCCTCTTTCAGGCACACATACAAGCCATGAATTTCTGACTATAGAGAGGACATGTGTTTGAAAAGGGGAATGATGATTTGGGAGCCTCTCTACCATTTGTTACAAAATTTGTTTTTTGAGGCTACCTCCTTTGGAACTTAGTTACCTGAATGGGAGGACACAGTTTCTATGACTTTATAGAAAGACAAGTAACGTTCCCATATACTGCACTATGGAAAAAAATAGGGCAACACCTACCAGACCTTGTTAACAACTCCTTACTCAATGGAGAATGCTGTGTTAAGTGCTTTGAAATCCATGTGTTCATTGAAGATTCACAAATATACAATAGAGAGAACACATTTATTTTTTACAAGTAAACCAAGTCTCAGAGAGATTAAGTAGGTTTCTGAGCATTGCCTGTTCATGCAAGCAGAATGGAATTGGAAGGTACAACTCTTTTTTGTTGTCTGTAATCCATATGGTGCTATAAGTTTGATATTGTGAATTTCTACAAGAACTGCCCCATCTCTCTCTCTTTCTCTTTTTGTTTTTTAAAAATATGAAACGCTTCAAGAATTTGTGTGTCACCCCTGCGAAGGGGCCATGCTAATCTTCTATGTATCATTCCAATTTTAGTATATGTGCTGCTGAAGTGAGCACATGCCCGATCTCTCTTTCCTTCTTCATTATAGAATACTCTTTCTGGCCCTGTCTGCATTTCTTTGGTACAGTAGTAGTTTCAGATGATTTTACCCAAAGTTTTCCTTCTTTACCTTACTAATGAGAGAGAGATTGTCTGATCTAGTTTCCCAATTTAATTTGATGAAGGAAGTTTGTCAGTTTCCTTGATAGTCAACATAGTGCAAAACCGATGATTCAGTATCATTGGGAAAAATGTATAATGTTATGATTGAAATAAATAAGATATATTAAAAATATTAATACGGTGTGCCAATACATCAAAACCACAGAATCTATCCAGAGATATATGTACTTTATAGAATGAAAAACTATGCAGATACAAAATTGCCATCACTCTTTTCAGGTTCAACCCAATTTCTCCCGTCCATTTCAAAGGCAACACTCTCATAACTGTAACATTTTCTGTATAGGTGGCACTGATTTCTCACTTCTCATTTCACTTTTCCACCTACTCCAGTATGGTTTCCACTGATTACTTCCACCAAAACACCTCTCACTGTGCTGTCTGTTTTCCTGTTAGAGTGGACAGGTTCACTCCACATTTCCATTAGTCCACTTGTTCTTCTTCTAAGCACTTTTGTTGCCTTTAAGACCTTGTTATTGCCATTCTCCCTGTCCTTCTAATGTAAGGTATTCCACCTGTGTTTCCATAGCACCTCCTCTCTCCTGTCCCTGGAAGACCAGAAGTTCCTCAGAACCAAGCTTGAGTCTGTTTCACTCTACTACCTCTCCCCACTTGACCACCTTCACAATTATCCTTTCAGTTGCCAGTTATGAAGTTCTAGGTATTGAATTCCTTGGAAATGGCAAACTCCTGCAAACCCCAAGTGGTAACAGACATTTTCAATTAGATCTTTAACTGTCAATTTATGAAGACTCTTATTGCTTTTATTTTTTATTTCCTGGTATACTTTAGTCTATCTTCTTCTGAGAGGATTGCACTGGTTTCTCATTTCTCTCATTTAACATTTCACAGAATTGACATGAATTGGCTATGGTGATTGTTTTTAGGTTCCTTTCCCTACAAGAATCAAAGGTTCAATGGAGCAAGTACTGTATTTGTTATGTTCATCTTTATCTCGTGAATGAGTCAGACAGCAGTATCTTACATTAGGCTAAATTTTCCTTATATCCTGAATATAACAATGACAGGTAAACGAATTGTAAAATGCATTCCTTAATCATGTTTGAAAATTAAGATTGGAGTTCCATTCTAGAAGAATAAACAAATAAAAGAAGTTTCCTTTTAAATATTTAATGAACAAAGCAAATTAATAAATTGGCTAAATATAGAGAACGTATTTTTTAATATTAACATCATAAAGTTGCACATTGTTTTTTGAACAAAAATAACTTAAATCTTATAAATAGTTGAATACATAGGTATTTAAATGAATAATAAATAGATCCATCATCACGGTCATGAGTATGTGGCTAGTATCTGTAAAAATGAAGACCATATTGCCTGACATTCCTGAAAATACTGGAAACATTTGATTCGATAATAGTTGGTTATAACATAATTGAGAGTTTTGAAATGGCAGAACTCATGAAAGTGTGACGGTGTCAAGAGAATGTTTGCCATGTTGACCAGTCTCATTCCTCTGTAGATATGTCTCCTCTTCCTAGACTCCAATCCCAAGGATGCTATGTCGTGCCCCAAGCTTGTGGACAATCTCAGTCCTCTCTCCTTAATCTTTCTTGCAAGCTTGTTGTTGAAGAAAAGGATCTCAGGATTTCTGCTTTGACGACTTCCCAGGCACAAGGGGTATATTTCTTCTCTTTCAGGTAGAGAGTGATTCTATGGAAGTAGCTCCTCAGGGCCAGCACGGGGTCCTCGCCCATGGGGGCGGTGTCTTCCACTCCCTCGTCTGGCATCAGGCAGGCTTCCAGCTCATTCAGCTGCTGATAGAGGCCAGTGCGGAACTGGTCCAGGAGGGTCTTATTCCAAGCCTCAGATGAGTCATTTGTGCTGAAGAGGTTGAAGGTCTGCTGGGTCATCTCATGAAGGACAGAGATGGCTTGAGCCTTCTGGAGCTGCTTGCCACGCATCTCCTCCCGGGGGAATCTGAAGTCACTCCTGTCCTTGAGGCAGGAGAAAGGAGAGATTCTCCTCATATGAACCAGGGGAATCAAGGCCCTCCTGTTGCCCAAGCTGTGGGACTGAGGCAGATCACAGCCCAGAGAGCAGATGGACGTGCTGCTGAGTACCACCAGGGCTATCAGGACAGAGAAGGGCAAGGCCATTGTGGATGTTGAAGATGCTGCTGGACTGGGGGGATGGGGGCGACCCTGAGCCTTGGTCTCCAGGTTCTCTGAAGATGGTGCTCTGGGTCCTCATCTTAAATAGGGAACATACCTAGCTTCTGCTTTCTGGATGTCCCCAC
Organism: Otolemur garnettii; assembly: GCF_000181295.1. Classification (NCBI taxonomy): domain Eukaryota; kingdom Metazoa; phylum Chordata; class Mammalia; order Primates; family Galagidae; genus Otolemur; species Otolemur garnettii. Next base: position 9,332 of record NW_003852983.1, read on the forward strand.
ATTACTTTCTACTCCTGTTTTTGCTTTCTTTATGCGCTCTCTACATGATTTTAGAGCATTATCTCACCCAAATTATTTTCATGTTCTTTTTCATTATTGTTTCCCCACTCCTTGACCAGTGAGTCTTCTAAGATTATTTTTAATTGGAGCTCTGTGAACCTTTCATACAAGTCAACTACAACTCTCAATATATAGTCTATGTATTTCTCCACTTTTTATACAATGAATGGCTATGTTGAATCTCTGTATTAAATGCAGGGTTGAAAATGTACTACAAATGAAAATTATAAGTTAAAATGCCACAGTCTTGTTTACCAAGTACTGACTTTCAACTTAACTTTATGACTAAGTTTGGTTAGACCTAATCTTTTTGGAAAGTAGTTTGGAGTATACTCAGGGAACTAAAATTAGACATACCATTTGATCCTGAAAGTTATCTACTAGGTATATACCTAGATGATCAAAAATCAGTTTCCATCAAACACATTTGTATCAGAATGTTTATTGCAGCCCAATTCATAATTGCCAACATAGGTAGACAGCCCAAGTGCCCATAGAACTTTGAATGTATTAATAAATTGTGGAATGTTTCCACCATGGAATACTATGCAGCCACATAAAAGATGGAGACTTTACATCTTCTATGTTTACCTGGATGGCCCTGGAAGATATTCGTCTTAGTAAGGTATCTCAAGAATGGAGAAAAAGTGTCCAATGTACTCAATATTACTAAGATGTCAATATATAATTACCTAGACATTCATATGAATGGTAAAACATAACTATAGTCCAGAAAGTAGGAGGGAAGAGGAGAGTGGGGGGTGGGGTAGGGCAGATGCAGTAGGAGGGAAGATGGAACAGGGATGGTATTTGAGGAGACCTCACCCAATGTGCATGATACAATGGAACATTTCAAAACTATTAAGTAAAGAATGTAACTGTGAGGGATGTGTTAATCAGTTCAATGTAAGCATTTCACATGGTATATAAAATCAGTACAATGAACCCCATAAATGCATCAATGTACACTGTTATGATTTAATAAAAAATCAAAAAGAAATCAACAAGTGACTCTTAAAAAAGAAATAAATATGAAATTAATTCTTTAACATTTACTTTTAGGGTACTTAACTTTTAATTTTGCTTCATGAGAAACATTTTAATTTCTCTAGCTTGGAGATAAATATCCATGACTTTTTTCTCTTCATTTGTTGACATAGATATTGATGTGTTGAGTATTTCAGAGGAATTAAAGAAGTTATCGAGTATTTGTATTGAATTCACAAAGTCCACCACACATATTGAAGTACTAACCATCAAGCAAAACATCACGAAGAAGCTAATGATGGCACACATGTATACAGAAGCCACCTCTCCTGATTTGACCCTGAAATCACAGACTTCCATCCAGCATAGGTTTGTAGTACTGACCTTAGATACATATTTTGTTATTTTTCCATGAACCAAATGTCAGTGCTCCTTCTGTGATCTATAAGAAAATTCAGTGAAAATCAATAATCATAGAATAATGTTTTCACTGGTATCATTGAGCTTGCAGGACCCCAAACTTTGTGACATTTAAAATTTGTTTCCATCTCCAGGAACTAACTTCTACACCCTTGGGAGCAATGTTACATCCGAGGAGAATCCATATACCTGATACACCATCATCACTTTGATTTCAAAAAAAATTTTCACATTAAAATTTAAATTAATAAAATATCCTTCAGAGGGTCTCAGTTCTAGCTGATTCTTTTCAAACTAACAATCTATCTTTGTCCTAAATGTCCTAAATGCGTTATTAATGAATGGGCTGTGCAATTTTCTTACAAAATATTCAAGATGCCAGATATCTGTCTCTCTCATATCTGCTTTCATGGGAAGCAAAAGATATCACTTTTTTCATTGTAGTGAATGAGGACAAAAATAAAGCTAATGTTTGTGTAAATGTGATCAAAATGTAAAAAAGGAAGCAATATCCAATTAAGAAAAAAATAATGAAAAAAATGGAACTTAGGTAACTTAGCTACATTCATCCCAGACAAGATGGATTGAGGGAGAGGAAAGAGCAGAAGCAGAGTGGTGGGGGAGGGCTACAGCCTGCCAGTGGGCTCAGAGAAGAGTTGTCATTCCAGGTCCAGGGGCCATCTTCAGCTTTGCTGGATCCAACTTTCACAAAGAGTCACTGGAGACACCAACCAAAAGGTAGTATCCAAAAGAAAGGTGAATTTTGAGAGTACAATATTCTCTTCAGATAATAGGTGTTTATTGTACCATGTTAGTTTCTAATGGATACATAAACTCAGAAGATCAATACTTTTCTTGTCATGTCTCTAACAAGAGGCAAGGAACTGGTGATTTCAAAAGATACTTCCTCTAAATTAACAGAATTAACTGATAAAGATAATGTTAATGAAAGGAATGAAATAGTTAAATCATTAGAGGTGTTTATTTTCAGTAAGATATTGTTCTTAGCACTTGCAAAATCAATGCTGCTCATTTTACCCCAAGGAACATTACCACCGTTCAGATTTGCTGAACAGCTATTCTGTTCATATCCCCATTTATTCACTGAATATAGTAGTGATCAATGCAGATAATGATAGGTGACTAACATCCTCATTTACAAAAGAAAAAAGGGGAGCACAGGCCACTGAGTAATTGTGAAGCCATGGCTGGAACCCAAAATCCAACTCTGAATCCTCAGCTCTTTCCTAAATCACATTGTGGTAGCATCACACACAAACTACCTGATCAAGTGAAACTTAAAAGACTGCCCATTCTGAGTGCTGTCAAGGATGTGGAGTGACCATACTTGTTACACTTCTGATGGGGATAAATGCAGGGCAGCCACTCGAGGACATTGTTTGGCAGTTTTTTTTTTTTTTAAACACACTCCTAATATGACACAAAGACATTTCACTCATGGGTCTTAACCCAGAAATACTCCCACACATGTGCTTGTCAGCAGCTCATAAACAAAAAATGCCCACACAAAAACTTGAAGTCAATTATATATCAACAAAATTGGAGAAAAGAACAGAGAACATGCCTCAGTTGTGTAGTTCCTTTGCTCAAGTGAAGCAGGAACGTCCTTATGTCCATGTGCCTGGAAATTCCTACTCAGCCCGTGTGAAAGCCCATACATTTGACAAAGTCTTTCACTCTCATGATGACCTCCTGGAGTCTGTTCCACAGCTGTTTGGAGCTTGCAAGTTATCCTACATTCCAATTAAGAAAATTTAACACACGTTATTACACACGCACTCCCAAGAAGCTGAGAGCACTTTTGAAGTCAGGAAAATCACTTGATTAATTATCAGCAATTGATTTTGGTAGATATCACCAGGTTCAGAAAGATCCTGTCCTTGCACCAAATCTGCCTGCTAGAAGATAGAGGGAAAGAAATTATTGGCATGGACGGTCACATTACTATAAAGCAACTCACGTCATTACCTGACAATTAGGCATAAACCTCAGAAGCACATGCCTTTTGGTTGCTAAAGAAATGTGAACACCAGCTGAGAAAGCAAGAATAATGAATTTCAGGCCACATATCCCAAGTCAGGATAGGTGTGTCTTCCAATACGGATACACAGTATCCGAAATGCCTTGGAGGGAGTCCGAACGAGTGGTCAGCGTGATCATTCATCACACTAGGTTATATAAATATCAGTGATATGCTGTAAGGTTGAAGAAAGAAAACAGGAAATCCCAGAGAAATGCAGCAGGATCTACAGCCCAGAGCCATGGTGGGACCTGCTAGGATGGATCATATGAGGAGCTGTGGGCTCACTGTCCACTTCTCTTTCTCCTCCCTGTCTCTCAGGAGGACTATTTCACAGCTCTATGATGCTGACCTGGGTCTCCAATGGACCACGTATTCTCTGTGTTCAGTTACTGAGGAAGCAGCATGCTTGAGAACATTGAGACCTTTAGCACTTTATTGGGCCCTGGATTTTGGTTCCACTTTTCATTTTTGTGTACATCTAGGATCTTTCAAATGTCACATAAGTGTAGTCAAAAGAATGCATATTTACTAATGTCTGAAAAAAACAGAAGCATCCAACCCACAAAAAGACTGATTCTCATTTCTTTTCTTTCTATCTCCTACTTTTCTAAATTAATTATGAGAATACAAAGACATTTGGAATAGGAGCTCTCAGGAGAGATTAGAACCTCACCAGTACAGAAAAGAGTGGCCAGGACCAGGGCAGAGTGGACACTAGGACTTCAAGCTCTTGCTCACAGTCTACCTCCTTGGTATGGTAGAAGGATCCAGAGTGAAGTGTCAGTAGGGGATTCAGTGTTCCTGGATTGGGTCATTCAGACATCCAAGGAAAAGAAGCCCTCAGCCCTGTTTATCAGCCACTTTCCTTCTCAGGTGTCTCGGGACCAAGCCTCTCTGTGTGTCAGACCAACGCGGAGAGCAATGCTGAGCCTCTGAACGGCTCCAATCAGACACTGCTGGACATGTCTTCAGGGAGTAGAATCATGTCAAATGGAGAAGACAGGGTTCCAGAGATCTGAAATGCTGTGTGAAATAAGTAAAAGGCCTAAGTGCAGAAATCTATTCCTTAGTTCATTTTTTAGAGAAGAATTATGAGAAGATACTTTTATTTAAAATTGAGTAACATGGAAAGAGTACAACTCTCAAAATCAATGTAGAAAACCACAGTATTCCCTAATAATGAATGTATAGTGCTTTCTGAACAGAGGGGAGTGAAATTGTTCTACCAACCCAGAGGCAGGAAGAAAGCTAATGGGTGCGGTTCTGCTGTTGAGTTCCCTGGCTCACCCTGGGTGGGTTGACTTTTCTAACTCTGTTCATTGAGAAATC
>NW_003852983.1:16657-17873 GCF_000181295.1 Otolemur garnettii
TGGCTTTTAATGGGGAACATATAATTTTCATTTCCAGAACATTTTCTATACTTCTACTTCCACTTTTTGTTTCCACTTCCATATTCTATATTTGGCCTATTTGGCCTAAGAGCATGTCAATAATCTTAGCCCTTAATTTTTGCAATATAGTGTATATTGCACAGTAAACTTCAGATATGATGATACAAATGAATATTAATTAAATGAAACACATATTTGTGTTTAGCAGTGAAATGCTTATGGAAATATAAACACTACACACAGTTTTATGAACAAATATTCTTTTCTGTTAGAAGTAAAAGTTTTGGCCCTGGTGCTAGGCTGCAATTTACACTCCATGCTTAACATAGGAAATCAGGCTCCATCAACCCTGTGGGTTTCTGTAGTTGGTTGAGAATTACAGGACCGTCTGTGGCAATAAACCCTGTAGAAGCAAGAATTGAATTTTTTCACTGTTTTATTCATAGCAGAGGCTGGTGATTATTAGTTAATGAGCTTCTTAATGTTTTTCTTTTTCCTAGAACACTCATGCAGGTCCGTGTGCTCAGGCTTCACTGGGGCTACAGGTCAGGACTAACAGACCCATCCTTATCATTTTCTTCTCAAGATCTATAAACTTTCTGAGATTGTGCTAGTGCCCCTAGCAAGAATCCTCATTCTTTTCAGGTGCATATAGGTGTGGAGATTCTAATACCAAGATAATTTCATTTTCCCACCACCTCACTCTGGAGGTAGTTATTATACTCACCAACACCCTTTTTTCTAGAGTGACAACATCCTCAGCCCAAACTCTTCCAGACTCATTCCCCTAGCAGGCTCACAACTTTAGCACTCCTTTACTGGAGAGGAGTGTATTTCTTTAAGCCAAAATAATTGATCCTCCAAGACCCTGGCCCATGCTCCTAGAGTGACCATGTGAAAGACCCTAGTTCTCAGAGACAACTTTCTCCTTTGCTGACCCTTCCTTTCACATGTGTCAACAACCCTCAGAGGATGAAAACCAAAGTTTCTTTTGACTAAGTAGATGGAGAAATTATTCACTTTTGCTATTTTAACTATAGCAAACAAATCATTTTTATTTTGCCAAGCATAGCTTTCATTCTTTAACTCTTATTTTGATTGTTCTATACCTAAAACTAGTGAACACGTGATCTGTTTACTCTCTCTGGGCTGGGTACCAGCGAGTCAGTAATGATGTATCTCAGTAGCTCACTAA
>NW_003852983.1:18164-18645 GCF_000181295.1 Otolemur garnettii
TGAGGTTTGTCTTGCTGCTCCTGCATTACATTTTAATTTATGATGAAATAACATCATTAAAGAAAAGCAAAAGAAAGGTAAAGGATTATATCATATTTCTCTATGAATTTCAAAATTTTAAACTTCTGGCGTGGCGCCTGCGGCTCAAAGGAGTAGGGCTCCGGCCCCATATGCAAGCAGTGATGGGTTCAAACCCAGCCCTGGCCAAAAACTGCAAATAATGATAATAATAATAGACTTCTGGTTTCTCATTTAACTTTCCTAGAAAGCAAAACTGGACGGTTCTTTGTGGGCATGAAATAAAAATAAAAAACAAAAACAAAACCACAACAACAAAAAAGTAGATGCAAATGTCATGAAAATGAAAGAAGAACACTGAGAACTGACTTTCCCCTGACAAATGGCCAAGTCTAAGTTAGCAGAATTTGCAGCAAGATTGGAGACCAGGAGCTCCAGCAGAGGGAAGAATGAAGGCCAGTCT
>NW_003852984.1:0-9876 GCF_000181295.1 Otolemur garnettii
AAATATTTCATCTTCTTTGGCACTACTGTGAATGGGATAGAGTCCTTGACTGTTTTTTCAGCTTGGCTGCTGTTGGTGTATATGAAGGCTACTGATTTATGAGTGTTGATTTTGTAACCTGAGACGTCATTGTATTCTTAATTTCCATTTTTACTTTATTCAAGGGCTCCTGTATTTTTTACAGTATATCGACACCATTTATTCTCTATCTGTGTTTTACTTCTCTCCTTTCTCTCTCTTTTGGTAGAGATTTTTCTACTTTTCTCATCTTTCCCACATAAACTTCTCATACAAACCCTAAGATACTCCCCATTTTTGTTGTTTCTTTGTGTCTTTCTGGTTTCTTTTGTCTTTATCTGATATAACTATATTTTTAATTTTCCTGATATATTATTATATCTTTTTCTCTGAGAACTGGAGAGGCCTTGGCATTGTTCTGGCTGGGAGGTCACAGTAGATGTCTGGCTCAATGAAGTTAGGAGATCATGGACTAGAGAGACCTTCTAAATTTGGCCTCTGAAAAGACAGCATTGACAAGTCTGCACTATTTATTTTTATGTATTTTTATATATTTCTTTCTTCTTTTCTCTTTCTTCCTACATTTGGCAGAGGTGGGGTCTTGTATTCCTTAGGCTAGTAAGGAGGTTTTGATGGTGTTGGACCCACCCACCTCAAACCTCCTTAATCCTTGACTTGCAGGTGTGGCCATGGGACCAGTTTCATAACAAAATTTTACAATTCTCTAGTGTCTTAGATACCTCATATTCCAAAGGAGTTTCTGATGCTCATATTAGAACTGAAGCAGGCAACTAAGTGGACTTGACTGGACAGGGATGAAACAGTGAGTGTTAATCTCAGCTCCACTTTCCTAGAAACAGTAGTCTTAGAAAAAGTAGAGAAGAAACAGAGAGGTCTCAGTACAAACTGCTGAACAGAACTTTGTAATTCTCTATACACTGATAGAATTTCTTTGAATTTTTCTCAGGAAACAGCAGAACCTCCTTGCAGCCCTGAGATAACTATAGCATCTTACTCTATCAGAATGTCTGGAGAAAGTCAAGATAAGCAATAACACCACCATAGATTGTGACCAAGAGCCACTGAACTTGAGCAAAAGGCTGAAAGAATGAACAATGTTAACCCCAGCTCATTGTAATACTAAAATTCCCACCATGGGGAGAGATTTCCCTACCATTTTCTGTTCATGGGATGTATGAACTACAATGATTCCCCTCTGCACTTGCTGGCCCTGCACTCCACCCCAAACATACAAGGAGTACACTCCCTCTATGTATTTTTCATTTTTCACCTCCATAAAACCCATTAATCCTGCTAATCTGGGAGGTGGATTTGAGGTAGCCCGTGCCCCCCCCCCCAGTTGATACATCCTCTAAAATAAATAGTTTCTTCTTGACAATCCTCTTTGTCTGAGAAATGGTTAAGAGCTATAGTACTCTGCCGAACAGCTCTATTTCTCTTGTCACTGCCAATCTCTCTTTCTGTCCTCCTTCTCTCCTGTTCAATTTTTTCTTTCATCCCCCTTCCTAGTTTTTTCCATCTCTTTTCTTCTTTCTTTCCTTTACTCCTCTTTCTCCTTGCTTTCTCTTTACACTTCTCTTCCTTTTGCCCTTATACCAACAGGCCACTTCAACACCTAAGCTCTGAGAGAAGGTAATGTGAAGCAGAGGAGGAAGTGAGAAGGACAAAGTAGGGCAAGGAGGTGAAAAAGAAGAAAACACACATGATCAGGAACCAACAGAAAAATTCTGGCAACATGAAAAACCAAAACAGAGCAACTATGGGCAAAGGACCATGAACAAGTAACTCAGAGGACTCCACTTATAAATAATTAATTGAATAGATTAATCACTAATACAGCAGAAGAAAAGAAATAACCAAAATTAAACCAGAGATTAATGAAATTGAAAACAAAAGAATCAATCAGAAAATTCATGAAATAAAAAGTTGATTTTTCGGGGGGTGGCACCTGTGGCTCAAAGGAGTAGAGCACCAGCCCCACATCTTGGAGGTGGTGGGTTCAAACCCAGCCCTAGCCAAAAACAAAAACAAAAACAAACAGATTTTTCAAAAAAGTAGATTTTTTTTGAAAAAAAAAATAAAATTGATAAACCTTTGGCCAGATTAACTAGAAACAGAAAGGTAAAATCTCTAATAGACTAAATCAGAAATGATAATGGGGAAATAACAGATATCACAGAAATACAAGAGATTATCTCTGAATACTACATGAAACTCTGTGCCTAGAAATTTCACAATGTGTAAGAAATAGATCAATACCTGGAATCACACCCTTTCTATAGAATTAGCCAAAAAGAAATAGATCTTTTGAAAGGACCAATTTTGAGCACCAAGATCGAAGAAACAATACAAAATCTCCCCTGATCAAAATGCCCTGGACCAGATGTGTTCACACCAGAATTTTACGAAACCTTCAAAGAAGAGCTTATACCCATACTGTAGATATCATTCCTGAAAATTGAGAAGGAAGGAATCTTCCCCAGCATGTTTTACAAAGCAGACCTCACTGTAATACCAAAACCAGGAAACCACCTAACTGAAAAGGAGAACTACAAAACCAATTTCACCAATGAATATTGATGCAAAAATACTCAATAAAGTCTTAGCCAATAGATTACAGCTACAAATTAAAAAAATTACACATCACGATCAAGTAGGCTTCATCCCAGGGATGCAAGGCTGGTTTAGCATATACACATCTGTAAATGTAATACACCATATCAATAGAAGTTGTAACAAAAGCCACATGATCTTCTGAATAGATGCAAAAAAGCATTCGATAAAATTCAGCACACTTTTCTAACTTAGACCACTTAAAAATATAGGCATAGGTGGCACATCTCTTAAACTGATTGAAGCCATTTTTGATAAACCCATAGTTAATATAAAATTGAATGGAGTAAAATTGAAAGCTTTTCCACTTAGATTAGAGCTGGAACCAGACAAGGATGTCTGTTATCATCACTACTATTCAACGTAGTGCTGGACATTCTAGCCAATGTAGTTGGGCAAGAGAAGGATGTAAAGGGCATCCAAATTGGGGCAGAGGAGATCAAAGTCTCAATCTTTGCCAGTAATATGATCTTGTACTTACAGAACCCCAAAAACTCAACCACAAGACTCCTGGAGGTAATCAAGAAGTACAGTAACTTCTCAGGGTACAAAAATCAATGTTCACAAATCAGTACCCTTTGTATATGCCAACAGCAGCCAGGATGAGAAGCTAATCAAAGGCACCATTCTCTTCACAGTAGCTTCAAAGGAAATGAAATACCTAAGAATATACCTAAGAAAAGAGATGAAGGACCTCTACAAAAAATATTGTGAAACCCTGAGAAAAGAAATAGCAGAAGACATTAGCAAATGGAAGAACATACCATGCTTATAGCTGGGAAGAATCAACACTGTTAAAATGTCCCTACTTTCCAAAGCAGTCTACAGATTCAATGCAATCCTCATTAAAATACCAACATCATACTTTGAAGATTTGGAAAAAATAGTTCTTTATTTCATATGGAGCCAGAAAAATCCCCATATAGCCAAGGGAATTCTAAGTAATAAAAACAAAGCTGGGGGCATCATCCCACCAGACTTTAGGTTATATTACAAGTCCATAGTGATAAAAACAGCATGGTGTTGGCACAAAAATAGAGACATAGACATCTGGAACTGAATAGAAAACGAACAGATGAAACTAACATGTTATAACCACCTGAATTTTGATAAACCAAACATAAGCATACACTGAGGAAAAGAATCCCTATTCAATAAATGATGTTGGGAGAACTGGATAATTACATGTAAAAGATTGAAACTGGACCCACACATTTCACCACCTACAAAAATTGATTCAAGATGGGAAAAAGATTTAAATCTAAGGCATGAAATGATAAAAATCCTAGAAGATAATGTGGGAAAAACTCTTGAAGATGTCGGACTGGGAAAAGATTTTATCAATAAGACTTCCATGCCAATTGCAACAACAACAAAAATTAACAAATGAGATGTAATTAAAACTTCTGCACAGCTAATGACACAACAATTAAAGAAAATAGACAACCTTCAACATTTGAAAAGAGATTTGCATATTATAAATCCGACAAAGGCTCGATAACTAGGATCTACAGAGAACTCAAATTAATGACCGAAAAAAGTGTTAACAATCCCATCTATCACTGGGCAAGAGACATGAACAGAACCTTCTCTGAAGAAGATAGAAGAATGGCTTACAAACATATGAAAAAAAGCTCAGTGTTCCTAATTATCAGAGAAATGCAAATCAAAACCTGAGATATCAACTAACCTCAGTAAGATTAGCCCAAATCACAAAGTCCCAAAGCTGCAGATGCTGGTGCAGATGTAGAGAGAGGGATGCACTTTTCCTTTGTTGGTGGGACTGAAAACTAATACAGCCTCTTTGGAAAGAATTATGGAGAATCCTAAAATAACTCAAATTACACCTCCTATTTGATCCTGCAATCCCATTACTAGGCATCTATAGAGAAGAAAAAAAAATATTTTATCATAAGGACATTTGCACTAGACTGTTTATCACAGCTCAATTTTTAATTGCCAAAATGTAGACATAACCTAAATGCCCACCAATCCAGGAATAGATTAACAAGCTATGTTATATGTTATCATGGAATACTATTCAACCATTAAAAATATGGAGCTTGCTGGGCAGGGTGGCCAGCAAGGATTTTAGTTATCTAATATTTTTATTTATATATTTATTAATATATATGTCTATAATCCCAGGACTCTGGGAGGCCAAGGCAGGTAGATTTCTTGAGCTCAGGAATTTGAGACCATCCTGAGCAAGAGGAAGGCTGTGTTTGTAAAAATAGCCAGGCATTGTGGTGGGTGCCTATAGTCCCAGCTACTTGGGAGGCTGAGGAAAGAGGATCACCTGAGTCCAAGTGTTTGAGATTGCTGTGAGCTATGACACCATGGCACTCCATCAAGGGGTGAGAAAGTAAGACTGTCTCCGAAAAAATAAGATGGAAGAGTTTACATCTTTTGTGTTAATCTGGATAGAGTTGGAATGCATTGTTCTTAGTAAAGTATCACAAGAATGGAGGAGAAGCAATAATCTAATATACTCAGTTCTAATATGAAGCAAGCAGATGGTCTAATACACCAGCACATAAAAGGAAAACTGAAATAAATTCAAGGTGGGGGATGGGGAAACAAGGGAGCAGGGAGAGAAAAGGAGGGAGGGGGATGGGTGTACTCCAACTTAGTGGGCATAACGTTAGGGTGTGTGGCACACCTCTTGTGTGCAGGACAGAATTGTAAGAGGGGCTTTACATAACAAATGCAAACAATGTAACCTAATTTGTTGTACAAACTATGTTATATGTATATCACGGTCATATTAACCTGAAACAACAAAAATAACAAAAATTATATAAATAAAAATATTAGATAACTAAAATCCATGAAAACTTATTAAAATGTTAAAAATTATTAAACCTTTCAAGACCAGCCTGAGCAAGAATGAGGCCCTTTCTGAACCACAAATAAAAGAATTAGCTAGGTGTTTGTGGTGGGCACCTATAGTTCCAGATATTGAGAGGCTGAGGCAGAAAGATTCCTTGAACCCAGGAGTTTGAAGTTGAAGTGAGCTATGATGACGCCATGGCATTCTACCCAAGGAGATTAGTAAGACACTGTCTCAAAAAAAATTATGAAACCTGTTTGCAGCTTTGTTTACATTTATTAATTGGTATTAATCAGTATAATAAATCTATCCATTAACACAATTAATATTTATTAACAAATTATGACAAACAAAAATTAATAAAATGGAACACAGAAAATTCTTATACTACAGTCTACCAAAACATATTCCAGAGGAATGAAAGAGACTTTAAAATGGTCCTATCTTTGGTTTAATAATGGTGTGCCAGAAAATCTGGCTGAATGGAGAAAAAAGACCAATAAAACAATGATGTGGAAAGGTATTTATTACAGCACGATTTAAGATAACCAAAATACTAGAAGAAGTAAATATTCTGTAATATATGAAGGTAATATTGGGATATTTTCTCTAAGTTAACATCTGTACTGTCTCATCTGTGAGTTAATATGCAGTCATGAAAAACCGCCATAGTCACCGACCACTCTGTTTGACGGACTCCTTCTCTTTGATATCCACCCACTGTACACACATCTTCCTATTCCATGTGTCACTGAGTCCCTGGGTCATAGCTACTTACTGTGATATTTGTCCCCTCAGCCTAGTTGAGAACTTTAGGTACTTGAATTTTCTTGACTCTGAATTGTTATCTTAATGACTGCAATCCACCACTGTGGGTTACTGATTTTTAGTTCAAAGGTAGAACAAATCTAGTCTTAAGATTCCTAATGCCATATCAAATCACATAATTTTTATTTTGCCTATAAAGCCTGGTTCTGTTAAATAAAGCTGAACAACCAATCCCCCTAAAACGTAATTTCTTTCAGATTTCATTGATTTAAATAGGGTCTGTAGACAATTTTGCATCTCTACTGATCGAGCATCTAGATTTATGGAAAACTATTTCAAACTTGTGAAATATGAGCCCAAATAGTGCAGCTTTTGGACTTGGAATAAAGACAAGACAGTTATTTTATTTGGCATTATCCTCAATATCATAAAATAATATTTCTTTCTAACCTCAGCTTTCAGGTCAGGTTTGATTATATTTTGTTGAAACTGAAGGTCTGGTTTATAGAATTGGGAAGTATTTTTTCCCACCATTACCTAAGTAGACTTGCTGGGAAGTTTGACAGTTTCAACAAGACAATGTTTGTCCTAATGCAGGAGCTGTGGTTTATCTGGCTCACCAATTATACATTTAGCAAGACTAATTGCCATTTTCAGGAAAAATGTTCATCTGCAAGCATGAACGTCAGCTCTTCTGATCATCTCCGGACTTCCTTCAAAATAATCTAAAGAGAAAACAAAACGAGTTAAGTGTAATTCTCCAAAGGAAAAGAGAGAGAGCATTGAGAGCTACTCAGGACAGTGCTTTCTGTTACAATGTTAGGTTTTCTTGTTTCAATGTTCATTGTCATGTTTTCAGACTATTTCATAAAATGAGAAGTGAAAACTTCATGAATCATAGATTCAGTGATGTCTATGACAATCCCTATGGGCCTTTTTGGAAATCAAGATTCTCTACCTGTCCTTAATCTTATTATTAAGATTATAAATATTAAGACCCTGAGGCTCAGCGCCTGTACCTCAGAGGCTAGGGCACCAGCCACATACATCAAAGCTGGCGGGTTCTAATCCAGCCCAGGCCTGCCAAACAACAATGATAACTACAACAAAAAAATAGCTGGGTATTGTGGTGGGTGCCTGTAGTCCCAGCTACTTGGGAGGCTGAGGCAGGAGAATCACTTAAGCCCAAGAGTTTGAGGTTACTGTGAGCTGTGACGCCACAGTACTCTACCCAGGGCAACAGCTTGAGACTCTGTCTCAAAAAAACAAAAAACAAAAAACAAGGAACAAAAAACATTAAGACTCTGGATCTAATCTTCGATTCCAGAGGGGGGCAAGTAGAGACTTGATTCACACACAGTTATGCTCCACATATTGAGAGGTACCATGCCTGCTCCTGGGTGTTTCAAAAGCAGCACGGTGTCATAGAAATGAAACGTAAGCAGCAAAGGTAATTTAAAGTTCTCTATTAATCATATTGAAAATGTAAATAGAACAGGTGAAATTAATTCTAATAATGCATTTTTATTTAAATCAATATACCTGGCTGGGCGTGGTGGCTCATGCCTGTAACTCTACCATACTGGGAAGCTGAGGTAGGTGCACTCCTGGAGCTCAGGAGTTCGAGAGCAGGCGGAGCAAGAACAGACCCCCATCTCTGAAAAATAGCTGACCATGGTGGCCGGTGCCACTATAATCCCAGCTACTTGTGAGGCTGAGACAGGAGAATCACTTGATTCCAAGAGTTTGAGGTTGCTGTGAGCTATGATGACTGCACTCTACTCAGGGCAACAGAGTGTGAATCTGTCTAAAAATAAATAAATAAAATCGATATACCCAAAGTATTGCATCATAATATTAATTATAAAAATTCCTTTTTTGTACTTTTTTTTTCTTGAGATAGATTCTCACTTTCTTGCCTCTGGAAGAGTGCTGTGGTATCATAGCTCACAGTAATCTCAAACTCCTGGTCTCAAGCAATCCTCTTGCCTCAGCCTCCCAAGTAGCTGGGGCTACAGAGGCCTGCTGCAGTGCCAGGCTATTTTTAGAGACAAGGTCTCACTCTGGCTCAGGCTGGTGAACTGAACTTCTGAGCTCAAGCAATCTATCTCAGCCTCCCAGAGTGCTGAGATCACAGGTGTGAGGCACTGCTACTTGGCCTTCCACGATAAAAATTCTTAAAGACATACTTCACATTTTAAGTCTTAAAAGATGAACTAGTGTTTTCTCTTATTAACTCTTTGCAGTCCTGTGTATAATTTATGTTTAGAGCACGTTTCAATTCAGATTAGCTGCATTTTAAGTGCCCAGTAGCCACATGAGGCCAGGGCTAGTAGCTTCTGTGTTGCATAGCACGTAGGTAGTAAACTAAATATCCCTGGTGCCTTGGAATATTCTTGATATGTCTAGAGGGCCAGGAAGAGAGAAAAATAGTTTCCTTTTTAAGGTGTTAAACTTGCTCTGCTTGTAATGCCTGGCTTTTTACATGGCCAATTCCCCTCCCCCCCCTTTTGTCTGTCAGCTTAAATGTACCCTGCTAAGACCCACCCTCTCTGACCACTCTACCTAGGTAACCCCCACCCTTTATCCTAAAGTCACTCTGTACACTTGGTGAAGTTAAGAAGCATGTCAAATCTACTAAGTGTAGAGTCTAAATGCCTAAACGTAATAATTAAGAAAGTACAGTGAAGACTATGTTAACCAGTTTGATGAAAGTATTTCAAATTGTATATAAAACCAGCACATTGTACTCCATAAATGCATTAATGTACACAGCTATGATTTAATAAAAAAAAAAAAGAGGCATTGACTCTAGCCTTCAACTTCCTAGGTTGAAATCTTAATCCACCACTTGAGGGGCAGTACTTAAAGAGTTTTCATAATCTCCCTGTGCTTCAGGTCCTCATCTGAAAGTGAGAATAATAATGGTGCCTGCCTTACAAGGTTGTGGTTTCGAACATGTCGATGTATGCCATATGCTTAGAACAATGTCCAGCACATAGGAAGCCTAAGTTAGCTATGATTATAGTGCACTTTCATTATCTTACAAGGATCTTGGTCTGCATTTTAATTGCCTGGTTTTTATTCCCTCTCTCCCAACAAGAATGTAAGAGCAGGGACTATAGCTGCCTTATTTTAGCCACTGTGTCCCTAGCGATGCATGACACATAGTAGAAACTCAGCAAATATTTTGTTGAAGACTTGTTAGTGGACATCAATCTCATCAAACTGTGTTGGGAATTAAGCTACACCAGACTGCTGAGGCAGAACAGTAGAATAGTAGCTGCTAATGGTTAGAGTTAGGTGGAACTTACCAACTCCCCAACAGCCTGTCTATAGCAGGTCACAGTGAAAGCAATTCTCAGAGTAAATTCTGTCACACGTACAGATAAATGTACAAGGCAAACATTTATTATCAAGCAGGCACAAAACTGCTCAAGTATTTTGTGAGATCACATAAAATCCCTTAGACAGGGCTGCTCTTTAGCTGTTATGCACTATGTACCAGTGTAACCATATGGATTGTTAAAATATCAATTTATTTTCATCCTAGTTGGTACATGTACACTGTATGCTTTCCCCAAAGTGCCTCTGACTTCCCTTAGGACAGACAGAAGCTCAAA